>NC_139941.1:20600522-20650522 GCF_963454915.1 Gymnoscopelus microlampas
CCTGTCCCAGTGTCCTATGTCTGTCTGTCTGTCTGTTTGTGGTGGCTGTCATTCCCAGAGGCCACTGTCTCAAATGTCCTTTCCCTATTCCCCCACCAAACCCCCAGTCACCCCCCCGTCCCCCCCCACCCCCCCGCCCCCCCCGTTCTTCGCCAGTTTCACCGCCTGCTGGAACTCAAGATACCAGGCTTGTGTAATCTGGCAGCCATGGAGGAAGTCATGGTTTTGGGGTTCTGGCATGTCTAACCATGGGTAGTGCTGCCTGGAGGGAAAGAAAACAAGTGATACCACCGCTTAATCCATTAGGTCCGGAAACGCATCTGTGTCATTTTTTAGATTTCTTTGGGCTATTCAAAAATAGCAGATATACAAGCTCATAGTGTGGCACCGAGTGCTGCGCTATGAGCTTGTAGATCTGCTATTTGTTTTTAAATCGTGATCTGTGCTTCTGGGGGGTCCCTGGAACAACATATTTTGAGATGGGGGTCCGCGGCCAAATACATATCATTTTGGGGGTCCTTGACATGGAAAAGTTGGAGCACCACTGATATAGCAACATACTGTTAGGGGCGGCAGTGGCTCAGGGTAGAGCGGCTGGATGGAAACCGTGAGGTTCCCAGTTGGATCCCGGACTCCCCCAGATTTAGTATCGAAGTGTCCTTGAGCAACACACTGAACCCCTAATTGCTCCCGATGAGCAGGTTGGTGCCTTGCATGGTTTCCTCCTCCATCGGTGTATGAATGTGTGAATGTAATGCACAATCTATGTATAGCGCTTTGGATAAAAGCGCTATATAAATGCACCATTTACTTACTGTTAGGATTTAGAAAACATTTTTAAATATGTATTTTGCACAAACTTATTATTTTTTTCAGCAGATATACAAGCTCATAGCTGCGCTATGAGCTTGTATATCTGCATTTTTTTTTGAATAGCCAAATAAATCTTAAAATAACTCAGATGCGTTGCCCGGTCTTAATGGATTAACAGCCATCGTTACACTGATTAGCGCCTCCACTGAGCCCAGTGTGAGGAGTTCAAGCATATCGGTTGATGCGTAACCTAGCTTGTGAGGGGAAGTGCGCCTTGCCACAGGCGTGCTGGGCAAAGACGTGACCTACTGCGCTGTCTTTGATCGCAAGTGTCCTGGCTGTGCTTGAGTGGGTGTGTTTGTGTGTGTGTGTGTGTGTGTGTGTGTGTGTGTGTGTGTGTGTGTGTGTGTGTGTGTGTGTGTGTACATTTCGTTGCTGTTGGGCGGAAAACCTCTGACTTTTTTAGTTTTTTCGTAAATTAGCGCCCTACTTGATCATACTACAGCGTCACACGAAAGCATCAAAAGTAGCAGATCCACAAGCTCAAAACACGGCGCGAAGTGACACGTTTTGAGCTTTTGAATTTGAATCCTGAAAAGAATAACAAATAAGGACATATGAGGTTTTCAATGCGACAATATGCATGTTTGGGATTGTGTAAGAAGAACTAAACGTGTGACATCTTCATGTCGGTCGTCAGATTAAAATCACATCACAATAAAATCATCATGTGAATAAAAGATCAACATCGTCACAATACAAAAATGTAAGGATTAAAATGAACACCAAATTGTATTAGCTATTGGCAGTTAATGTTATGCAATACCCAACTAATTGCCTGTACAAGGATGGAGGATGCATAACTTGTTATCTCAACACAACACGTCTGCGTAATGTAATTTGTACATGTTTTATTTCATGGAATTTATACTCTATATACCTTAATAACATTCTACATTCTACAGTGGAAATTCTCCTGTGGTGGTCTACACATCATTGGTTCTCAACATGGGGTCCGGGAACCCCCCTTCTAGGGGATCCTCAGCTAAATGATTGATAGGAACCAAATGGATCTCCTCCGGGTCTGTGACTCTTGAGAGTGCTGCTCCTAATTGTTAGGATGGGTAAATGCAGAGGACAGATTTCACGTTTGTGTACAGTTAGAAAAGTGCAGAAATGTGCAGATACCCTGTATACACTTTACTTATACTGTACAGTATGTTGGTTTGTTTATGGTTGAGTGAGAAAATACTGTTGCACGTTAAGCTAATCATCTGGGCACCCCCCAAAACAATTTTGGGACCCCGACCCCCAGTTCGGGAACCACTGACGTAGAACATTTTGTTTTGGGCTGTTTGCTGTGGTTTAACCATTCCCGCTCACGAGACCGTTCCGTAACTGATGCACAAGCTCTCTGCGTATGGTAACAGAGTGCTTGACGAGCTGTCTGGATTTGGAACGTGGCGTCATGCTGATACTCTACAGAGGTGTCTCCGCGGTGGCCAGAGTACGAGAGTGAAACGTGAACTGGCCTACTGCGACGGTGGCTTCCCCCTAACCCATGTTTTATGACCTCTAAAAATACGTGGTGGTTGTCTAAAAAGAGGCTGGCTCTTCTTGACAGCCGCGTCAGGTGAATAAGCACCGCTGATGGCCCATGGCCCGGACAGAACTGCCTCGCTCCAGTTCTTTCCAATTACATCTTAACCTTTTTGGCTTGTTGTGATGGACCTGGCAGAGTTTGGTTCCGCTGTGTGATAATAACACTGATGGATTTTTCACATGTTAATAGCATGCAAAGCAACGGCGGCTTCTTTGGACGGGGAGTTTGATTACATAGTGATTCTACAGCTTGGTCAGTGGCAGTGCTGCACCAGACCATACCTGTAAACACAGCTATTTATCTCAGTCTTCCAACTTATCTTAACGTTCTCCAGTAGCGCTCCAGTAATTCAATTTAACGGCTCCTTATTTGTTTGAGCCTTTGCACCACATTGTGGGCCAGCTACAGTATGCAGCTGCATGGCCTAGCTCTTCACGGCCAGTGGGCTATACCAGCAATGTGTCTCTGCCAGGCTTGGACCTCCGCCAAGAGGCCTAATTATATCACCCGTTTGATGTCTTGACAGCTTTTTCAAATTGAAGGTTGGGGGGCTGCCTTTTTCACTTTCCTTATGTCATGCACCTTTTAGGGAGACGTTTCATCTGAAAATGCAGCCGGACCATGTCAGGGCCGATATTTATTCCCAGCAGTGTTCTTCATTTACATAAAACCTAGCTAATCAGCTTTCACAACAACAATGAGGTAACGTCTCGCCGAGGTCTTTCAGGAAAGCACGATTAAAACCTGTGCCAATCCTATAAGAGGCAGTCAATCAATTAAGCATTTGGGATGGGTCGAAGTTTATGGAGAGCATCTTGGCAAGGGGTTTATTAGGTTGTATTTGTTTTGTCCTGAAAATTGCCCTCTTTTTCATGGACATGGATCTGAGTAGCCTCAATCAAAAACTAAAGCTGAACAAGAGGCTGTGAAGGCAAAAAGCCTTTTGAGCACATCCTCAAACATCATTGTCATTTCCGCTTGCTTTGATTGTTACAGTAGCTCAATTGTTTGAATAACTATTTACTATGTATACAGTATCTAGTCTAGTCTTCCCCTATGAAATGGGTCTAAGCTGCCAGGCATGCTCATGCCTGGTTAATAGAGTTGCTCACCACGGGACAGTCTCATTTGAGCTCTCTGTTTTAGCGACATGGCGCGGGGACTCTCCAGATCCTTTAAAGTGTGGCCGATTGGGGAGGGGCAGGACTTGGAAGTCGGCGAGGGGCTTCTGGACATATTTATTTTTCTCCTGTGAGCCTTTTGACCAAGCGCTCCTCGTCAATCTTCCGCTGTCAAAGAGGGCCAGAGGTGGGACCTCTCTTCTCTCTCTCTCTCACAGGGGGCCCCTGTGTGCCTGGGGGCCCCCGGGGTCAGGCCCTGGATGCTCCTTCGGCAACTGTTGTGAAGTTTGCACTGTACGGGGAGGGAGAGGCGGGTCGGCAGGTTGTGGGGGGGCAGTCATCCCGACCTCCCGTGCTCATGGGAACGCTGGCACCTCTGGCTCCAAGCCCACACAAAGCCCATTCGGACCACCACCACCTCTGCTGGGGTGGGGGGGGGGCGCCAAGTCAGTGAGGTAACGGTCATTGAAGATGAAAATATGTTTGGGGGGGGTGCAGGGGTGGATGCTGTCCTTCCTTTCCCCACAAGTACCCCACTAACCACCAACCTCTACCTCGCACCACTCTCCTCTCATCCCTCCTCACCTCCAACCCTCACTTTCCCTCCGGGGGATTTAATCGGCCGGTGATTCTTGACCCCTCAGATCATTGACAGCTGAAGGGCACATTTCAACCAGCACACAAATCTGTACATGGGACACACTGACACTGGCGTGTAGGGGGGGCGGGGGTCAGGGGCAGACGGAGACAACAGCAATGGAAGACAGAGAGAGAGAGAGAGAGAGAGAGAGAGAGAGAGAGAGAGAGAAAGAGAATGACCTCATCAAACCATCAGACCAAACTTTTACATGTGTTCCCCTCTCTGACACGCGTGTGTTTCTGATCTCTAGCCATTCTTCTGGGGAGGGGAAATGTTTCCTGTTTGAGCAGACCCGACGGGTTCAAGCAGGAGTCGGGGGGGTCGGGTTGCTCGACCGTCGTCTGGTTCCGTTGAAGCAGATTCCTCCACATCTCCATCAAACGGCAGCGCTGTTTTGGCACGGCCCTGAAGAGTGACCCTGGTGGTCGCCGGCGTCTGGGGGCCTGGGGGAGACTCCAGTCCAACGTGCCCTCTGAGCCACTTCTGTGTTGTGTATTCTATGTTCTGTGCGCCCCCCCCCCCCCCCTGTCTGGCATAAGCAATGGAGAACACGCTCCGTAATAACGAAAAAAGACAACATTGTGCGCTCATTCCGACCACCTCATTCAAGTCGAGACAGGAAATGAAATGAAAGTAAAACCCTTGAATTTCTTTATGATGTGCGTTTTTTTGCTCGAGAAAGCACGAGCCTGAAGGTGATAAAATTGGGAGCCTCAACTTTTCCCCCCCTGAGCCCAACTTCTGCACGCTTTGCCAAATGATACTTGACAGTGCAGACGAAAATACTTTGTTTGTTTATCCTCTCTCTTCTTTACATGTGCTTCTCCCTGGTAAGCTATGCCTTTTTATGGCATGCCGAAGCACACCTGGAGATTGTGCTTGTGACTGGCAGTTTCTCATGCACCGGTGTGTGTGTGTGTGTGTGTGTGTGTGTGTGTGTGTGTGTGTGTGTGTGTGTGTGTGTGTGTGTGTGTGTGTGTGTGTGTGTGTGTGTGTGTGTGTGTGTGTGTGTGTGTGTGTGTGTGTGTGTGTGTGTGTGTGTGTGTGTGTGTGTGTGTCTGCGTGCGTGCGTGTGTGTGTATGTTTTTTTTTTTTCTTTCCTATGGGAGCGCCTTGATTGAGCCGAGTCGGACTCTGCTGTGCTGAACAGCAGAACAGCTCTCTGCTGACAAGAGCAGTATGCAACCTTGCGCTGGTGCTCTTCCACCTGAAATCTGATACAGTTGATGGGGAAAGGGAGAGAGAGAGAGAGAGAGACACGGAGAGACAAACAGGGTCTCTGCCCTGCCTTGTCCAGACTGGTCCCCGTCCTGCTAATAAAAGAGATCTCTTTTTAGTTCTGGATACTGATCTCTCCACACAAGCTTTAAAGATCTCATTCACGGTTCACACTGCATTTGCCCCTTAATGTCTCACAGCAGGCCCCCAGTTCCAGGCTGTGATTCATGGACTGACAGGTCTGCCTGTGGCTGCCATGAGGGCCCAATCAGACAGGGTACCCCCCCTCCCCCTCCCCCCCACCTAACCAACACACACACACACACACACACACACACACACACACACACACACACACACACACACACACACACACACACACACACACACACACACACACACACACACTGAGTGCAGACACAAACACGTCACGCCGGCAGTCAGATGTGTGTGTGCGTGCACACACACACGTACACAAGCTGTCAAATGCACACAAGCGCCAACGCAGAGTAACAGACCTTTTCCCACTCTCGCTGTCTCGTTCTCTCCTACAGACTTTGCACATAATCAAGACACAACCCTTCCTGAATGCTCCCACAACTTGTTTAATCTTTTCAATGTATACCTTTGGTGAAACTGCTCATTCCCTTTTACAATAGAAGTCTGGGAAAGTATTCGAAATGCTTTTTTAAGAGAGTGCATGCCCTGCTCCACTGAGCGGGCCACTCCACGTGAGCCGACAGTGATCCGGAGAGGGTTGAGTGGGCCATCGGCATATAGACAGGACACTGAAGAGAAGTCTCTGACCAGGTTCAATGCCAGCCTTAATCCATTAAGACCGCATCTGTGTCATTTTAAGATTTCTTTGGCTATTAAAAAAATAGCAGATATAAAAGCTCATAACGCGGCACCGAGTGCAGCGCTATGAGCTTGTAGAACTGCTATTTTATTTTTCAAATCTTGATTTTTTTTTTGGCAAATCTTTGAATGCATATGTTTTAAAGCGAACATTTTTAACTCCGATCTGTGGTTCTGGGCGTCCCTGGAACAACATATTTTGAGATGGGGGTCCACGGCCAAATACATATCATTTTGGGGGTCCTTGACATGGAAATGTTGGAGCACCACTGGCATAACAACATACTGTTAAGGTTTAGAAAACATTTTTAGATATGTATTGTTCACGGACCCCATCTCAAAATGTTTTGTTCCAGGGACCTCCCAGAAGCAAAGATTTGAATTTAAAAAGTTTGCTTTAAAAAAATATATATATATAAAAAAATGTGCACACATTTTGTAGATTTAAAAAAAATAGCAGATCTATATATCTGCTATTTTTGCTATTTTTGCATAGCCCAAAAAATGAGACAGATCATCGGCTTGTGGCCAACGGGGGCTTGAGACTGAATCTGACTGATCACAATCTATACTGTAGATGGTGTACTGGGTCTGTTTTTCAGTGAGGATGTGTGTTGGTTGTGTTACGAAGATGTTGATAAAGGAACACGGTATCTTCTCTCGCCCTGGAACAACTGTCATGTACTGTACATAGTCTGAGGAAAAGCAAAGGGTAACCCCCCTCCCCACCCCCCCTTATAGAATTTGTAAGCAAGTAGAAATGTGCCTGATTGAGAACTTGCGACTTTGTATTTGATGTTTTCTGTATCAGAGCTGTGTTGTTGGACGTTGGATTGTTTTGTGTTTAAATGTTATTATCACATGTCTACTGTACACTATGTTACTCCACTATTAAAGGAGCATGTTGTGTGTTTTCGTTTCAGTGTTTCCGGGCACTGTGCTGTAAAGGACCTCCGCCGCCAAGACCAGAGTATGACGTGGTATGCATCGGCATGACAGGTGCTGGAAAGACCAGCCTGCTGTCACGCCTTTGCAGCGAGGGCAGTGAGGGCATCTTTCCTACCACAGGTGAGACGAGGGCGGGCAGTGTGCAAACCATGGGACACCCAGTGGTGTCCTCCTGGAAGTGAACATATACAAGCTCATAGATATACAAGCTCATAGCTCATATTTAGCTCGATCTATGAGCTTGTAGATCTGCCATTTTTGGAAAAAAAAACATGAAAATGTGTGCAAGTCTTTGAATATATATATATATATATATATATACATACATACATTTTTAACTCGAAACTTTGCTTCTGGGGGTCCCTGGATCAAAATATTTGGAGATGGGGGGTGGGGGGTTGGGGGTGTGTGTGTGGAGGGGGGTGTCCGCGGTCCGTGGACAAATACATAACATTTTGGGGGTCCTTGGCGTGAAAAAAGTTTGAGAACCACTGATTTTATAGCAACATAATTTTCTTTTTTAACTGTCAGGATTTAGAAGATCAGAATCCCCAGAAGCAAAGATTTGAGTCAAAAATGTTCGCTTTAAAAAACATATATATTCAAAGATTTGCGTTGTGGCTTAGCTGTGCGTCGCAGCGCAGCACATTGTGAGCTTGTTGATCTACTATTTTCTGCTAAAGCTTTCCCCACAATACGGATGCTTGGGTTTAAGTGGTTAAGTTAATACTGTTAGCAGTGCAGCGTGCAGGTATTGGAGCATGGGAGTGTTGGAAAATCACAGCCACATACCTATGTGTTCCAGAGTCCCCTGATATCGACAACAGCACAGCTAAGCCGTTTCTCTCTAACCCACACTCTTCTACGAAACACCCACCAAGCTACTTAAAGGAGTAGTTCACCCAAAGATTTCTTATTTTCTATCAATTACACAGCCCATGAAGCCTTGAATTCATGGAGATGAATACGTTTTTGTCACATTTGATGACCGAGTCATCGGTCAGACCCAATTGGGTCTCCTACTGAGTCTCCTACCGGAGAGTAATTGATAGAAAATAAGTCATTTTTTGGGTGGACTACCCCTTTAAGTGTGTCAGAAGCTTCAGGGTTGTACATCTCTCACCTGCAAAAGAAAACAACCCGCTTCCTGTATACATAGCATAAAACCCTCAAGGAGATGGCCATCAATCTTCACTCCATCCACGATTACTGTAGGCTTTGCAGGAATCCCACTGTGGGTTTTTTCGTCATTGGCCACTTTAACCGTTTGTGGCTAAATATAAAGAAACCCCCAGCTGTACTAGACTAAGTGTACACTTCACAGAAGGGAGGAGTGACCACCTGTGTCCAACTCAAAAGGACATCAATAGAAGAAAATACTGACTGTTATTTACTTTTGTGTAGAGTTGTGTACACAGTAAAATCCTCAGTGTTAAATCCGGGAGTGTAATGGGTCCATTTGGTTACATTTGTACACTACTGGAGTTACACGTCAACACAAGGGATCGTGTCAGCGACCTTCTCTCAAATGGGTTTGGATATTTAGCGGTCTCTGTCTGCCAACAGCTGCACAGCGGAGGACATTATTTATAAGCAAGGGAGTTCCTGAGGTTCTCTCCACCTCTTACCTTTAGCTTCTATGAATTTTGAGTTCAGGAACGTGCCAACAAACCAGAGCGGGGCTTTTTGTGGTTTCGATCAGGCGGTCTGGACTGGCTTACGTGCTCTTCCAGGACCTGTCCCTTATGTATGAACACTCGCAGGCAGATAAATCCCATTAGCACTATTTGAAGGACGTTTTTATTCTCATTTTATTCTGTTTAGTTGGTTTTGTGCATTGCCAGCCCTGAGAAACCACTGTAACCAACCGCATAATACATAGTAGCACTTTAGTCACGAGTGCTGTCTTCCACCAACCTCAACACAGAAGAAGAAGAGAAAAAAAAGAAAGGAAAAAAAATATGGTTCTGTTTAGTTAACCCCGACACCAGAACAAGTTCCTTTGTTTTCTTTTCATTTACCACATACACTGTCAGCTCTGTGGGTGATTCTTAGCTGGTGGTTTGGAAAAGGTACGTCAAATATTCTGACAAAAGGGATTTGTGAAATCCAGTCCCTTTGTTGCTGTTGAGGACATGAGTCTATATCACCCAAAATGCCTTGTCGGTGCTGTCAGTTCCCCCTGGATATTGTACTAACAATAAGATTATCATTATACAATGGTTTTCACAGTGACATCTAAAATAAAATTGCATTTACAATCTTTTTCTGTTCTTATTTTCTTTTCTTAGGTTTCAGCATTAAAGCAGTGCCATTTCCAAATGCCATCTTGAACGTAAAGGAACTTGGAGGTAAGGTACTTGCCACCTCATCAGCGTTCATTCACGCTAATGCTTCAGCGCCACACTTAGCATTTGCCACATTATCTTTCTTTGTTTATTTTGAGGAAAAAAATTGCAGTACTTTAGAAAAAACTATTTATTTTGAAAACTTAGCGGGGACAATGGACAGTGTGCCCCAACTGTCCCCCAATTAGCTACAAAGCTAAATGTCTCATATTGATATTATATTTTATTTATTGGCTACATTTCTAAATGAGTAGTTGAGTAGTGAAAATATATCCTTCATTTAAGAAGCAATAATACGTGTTATGAATGAATTACTCTCAGCCTGAACTTGGAAATCCAAAGAATAACAATAAAGATATCCATGATGCACATTACATTATGGCGTGACCTGTTGTCAGGCTATCAGTCCTATATGTTCTAGTTTTTGTTCGAATTCTCTATTACAGTTACACAAGTTACACAAAATACAGATCAACCCTGACAAAATATTTGAGGTTGGTGCATCAAATGACAGCAAAACCAACGCTGTTTTTAAAGTTATGCTTTTCCCCCCTTTTTTTGGGGCTTTTCTGCCTTTATTGATATTATGTAAGTGAAGATGGACAGGGAGGAGGGAGAGAGAGACAGGGAGAGACACACAGCAACGGTCGTCGGGAACGGGACTCGAACCCGTGACGTGCTGTCAGGCTATACTATAGCCTAGGTGCCCGGACCGCTAGGCCAGCGATCCGGGCCACCAACGCTGTTTTTGATGAGACTGCACACTGGTCAGGATATGAGTTTCCTATGTAGTCACAACAAGCTCTTGTTAATTGGTTAAATATTTATAAAAACCACAGACAGACAAACAAAGCCTCACAAACATTTTTTGTAGTTTTTGTTTTATAGCCTATCTACAAGCTTGTCACATCGTGATGTCTTGTGAGCTTGTAGATCAGCTATTTCTGCTACTTTTGCACAACAGTGTCACATAGCAAAGTATAAAATAGGGTAATGATTTATGAAAAAAAAAAAAAAGATGATACAAGATTTCCGCCCCGACAGTGACGATATGAGGAACACATCATTGGGAATGATTCCTGGAAATGAGCAACACTCGAGGAAGCTGTTTGAGTTTTAACAAGCAGCGATTGGAGATCTCAAGGAGCAGATAAACAGAGCAAAGGCAATGAGGGGTGTCCACAGTGAGGAAGGGAGAAAAGAGATAAATTACCCCCCACCGACCCCTCACCTCCTTACAACGCCACAATTTATGATTTTGTTGAGACTCAAAGTAATTTATGTTGTTTTGTCCACACCAGGCATGTGACAGGTGCAGTGCATGTTTTGTAAAGCAGGCCAACCTAGCCTCCCCGAAACATGAACACACACACACACACACACACACACACACACACACACACACACACACACACACACACACACACACACACACACACACACACACACACACACACACACACACACACACACACACACACACACACACACACACACACACACAGAGAGAGAGAGAGGCGGTTGGAGACCACCAACGAGGGAGCTACCAAATTTGGACAGAGCTCGTTGGGAGGTTCACAAAAGAGGGTTTCCTGGACTAGGTCAAAGCCCGTCTGGTGGGATATTATTGTGGTTGGAAAAACACTGGTCCCACGCTTGACGCACTTGATTTAGTGGAGGTGGGCTGCCACCCCAGCAAAAAGATGATGAAATCAGTTCTCCCCGTCTCTCTCTCTAACCCCCACCTCCCTATTCACACCCTCTCTTACTCCCCCTTCTCCCTTTCTTGTAAATACACACAGCCAAGGAATTTGAGCGATTTATGGTGCCATCCGTTATGGATAGACGGGCGACGGTAAAAACAAGCAGATATTTCCACGCTTCTACTGACCGCTGCTGGGTCGTGCTTGAGGCGAAATGTGCTTTTTGACGCTTGGCCCCTTTGTTTGGCTCAGTGGAAGTGTGCTGTCCCTGAGCACCAAAGTGTTTATGAGTTTCATCTTGAGGTGGGAGGGATGGGTCGTATACTCTTGCTCAATGTCCCCCTCGTCGGGATTCACAGTCAAGTTGATATTTCTTCTTTTTCTTCTTCTTCATCTGCGGGATCCCAGTCGGGCCATTTCAGTTGTCTTGGCACTCGCCCTGTAGCCTCTCCGCCTGTCCCCGCCAAAAACTGGACGTTGTTTTCCTCACGCCACGTCAAGTGTCGTCCAGTCCGCTAAGTATGTGGGTCAAGTTCACTGCAGTGCACCCTTAGAGCGAGCCATCAAATCTGTCTCTAAACCAGTGGCGGCTGGTGGATTGGTGCTACACCAAAAATTAAGCCAATAACATGTTATCACACAAGTTTATTTTGATAGGCCCTGCCCTAGGCTTTATTATTTATTTATTCATTTGTGAAAGACAGATATAACTAATGGCATGAGCAAAAATTATGATTAAGTATTACACCTTTTTGTACTTGAAGGCTAGGCTGTAGCCTATTATATTATCCATATTCACTGCAATGATAACAACAGCAAAAAGTTGTTTCGTGTTATAAGTTAGGCCATTTTATATTTACAATCTACAAGCATTTTGGTATGAAAACCAGCATTCTTAATCCTGCATCATACAAACCAAACACTGTGTGTAAATCGGTTAAGAACTCAGCGAGTTGTGGTGCTTTTCATGCCTCAATAAGCTCATTTTATACAGTACACGACGGTATGGCGCGTCGAAAATCGGTGATCTACAAACCCACAACATGTCGCATCCGTGACGCGTTGTGGGCTTGTAGATCAACGATACCCTAGTGCGTCGAAGCATAACTTGGCATGGTACGGTGCACGCCGGGAAAAAAATCATCATTACACCACTGCCGAGGACTGAGGGTTTGAGCGAAAATCAAGTGGAATGCAGCCTTATTCTTCCACTGTGTAGTTCTAACAGTCTACTGTATACTGTCTTCCTCCTGACCTCTTTCTTGCGAACACGCTTGATTTATTTTATGTGTTGCGATACTGCACTGGTGACGCACAGACTTCCATATTCCTGGCCTCTCAATCTTTGTACCTTACAATACCTTAGTGGCTTGTTTCCTTCAATGAACCTTGACTTAAGTCTGAGTTGTACTTAGCGGTGTGCTGGTGTCGCGCACTGAAAATAGACAATCTACGATCTCACAACACAGCATGCTATGACATGTAGTTCTACTCCTTTCTGTGCGTGACTCCTTCGCGCAACAAGTTGTTTGTTGTTGTTGTCCAAACACTTTTTATGCAACGGTTTGACTTTGATGTTAATGTTTGGGGTGCCACTTAGGCCATTGCCAAACACGATTTAGCCCAGTTTGGACAAAACCGCTTTTTTAAAAAGCCAACCATACAAAGGATTTACCCGAACAAATAGTAGTAAAAACGAACCTTAAAACCAGAGAGAGAGAGAGAGAGAGAGGACTTTTAAACATATGCTGAGCTAGCCTGTGGGTGATTATTAGGAATCTGTTTCTCTTTGTACTTTTGTTATTGGTGGCAAATGTATTAAGCTTTTTGATTTCTATTCTGCAAGTTGTCTCATTGTTTTTCTTGTTTCTTCTCTCTTCTTGTTCTCTGTTTTACTTTCCATCCTATTCCGTTCCGTTCCGTTTGTTAGTCATTTTTTATTAGCAATAACAACTTGAGAATGACCATCTTGTTTTCAAAGGGGTCCTCAACGACAATACCCACATATTTTATGTAAACTCACAAGTCAGACTCTAACTGCTTCGCTCAGCTAAAGAGTGAGGACAATCTCCCAGCTTTCCTTGTGAAAATTGTGTGGAATAATTTAGAGTTAAACAAAAAACCTGCATTGCAGAACCAATTTAGTGTAGCTCTTCATATTGGGATGGTGACATGATTGGTTTCCAAAGCGTACACACTGTAGCTTTGTTAGAGGTTGTTCTTGCCACTGTTCTAGCAACCACCTTGCTTTTATAAGTCCCCAGATGGTCGGTAGTTGGAGATCTCCGATCGTCTATGTTTTGGGTGATTCATCCTCCATTCATCCTACTTAACCACATAATATAGGCGAAGATTTGGGGGAAATAATGTGAACATTTTGGCAAGTTGTCTCATTGTTTTTCTTGTCGGTCTCTCTTCTTCTCTGTTTTACATTCCATCCTATTCCGTTCCGTTCCGTTTGTTTGTAATTTTTCATTAGCAATAACAAGTTGAGAATTACCTCTTCTTCTTCTCTGTTTTACATTCCATGCTATTACAATCCGTTCCGTTTGGTTGTAATCTTTTATTAGCAATAACAACTTGAGAATTACCATCTTGCTTTCAAAGGGGTACTCAACGACAATGCCACAACAACAACACTTTTACACAAAACATTTAACAAAAAACGAAAAGACAATCGAATGATACAAATGTGAGAAAAACAAAACAAAGCGAAACAACAAAAAACAATAACAACAACAAATAAAATAATTAATACTCCAAGCAGAGCACACAATTGGATGATTCATCCATAGATTGTAGAAAATGATCAATGTCAATGTCTTTAATCTCTCTCACCATCTCTCATTGCTGTCCTTTCTCACTGATTTTGGAACCCATCATCCAGCCCTCAGACACATGGTTATCCGATAAGAGTTGTGTTTGCTGTCATTGTTGGTGTGCTGAACCATTTTAACACCAGCTGGGTATAAATAGTCCATTTTAAAGTAGGCCGGTTTATCTTGTGCTCTCATGTAGCCACTCACCGCCAAGGTGCAAGGCTGGTACAGGGGGGCATTGTCACCATCATGTCAGGCTGATCCCACACTATCACACTCATGCAGCAGTTAGAGGTCAAACTGAAAATCTGCTCCGAGATTGAAATACATTTCCGGCTAGAAGTGTTCATTGGCATTCGTAGACTGTTGATCTGAGGTAATGAGCTGTTCACTTTCGTTGCAGCTCTCTATCTCTTTGCTGGTTCTGTGATTACATTAATTTCCTTGAGGTTTTAGTACACATTAAGATGAAATGTGTCTTTTCCACTCTGATATTCCAACATGAACTCTAGTACACTTGTCCCATATCAAGGGTAGACTTGAGCAAGCTGTGCGTTGGCTGACATTGACACAACATTGCGTCCGGCTATCTCCCAGCTGCGTGCAGTGACAGAGTCTGGCGAGTATTTCCGACCCAGCTGGTGCCAGGTATGGGATTAGGTGGGAAGGGCATCACCAGCGACACAGGGAGGCATCCGTTAATGGCGTCTGAGCGTGTGTGTGTGTGTGTGTGTGTGTGTGTGTGTGTGTGTGTGTGTGTGTGTGTGTGTGTGTGTGTGTGTGTGTGTGTGTGTGTGTGTGTGTGTGTGTGTGTGTGTGTGTGTGTGTGTGTGTGTGTGTGTGTGTGTGTGTGTGTGTGTGTGTGTGTGTGTGTGTGTGTGTATGTGTTTGCGTGTGCTCACGCCTGGGCAGTGACGTCGAGTCTAGACGGACCATCTCAGCGCGCGCGTGCATGACACTCGATGACAGCTGATGAAGTAGTGGTCATAATAAGAGGCACTCATCGCCGCTGTGTTTGAGTGCTCTGGCGGTGGTAAAGACTTGTCGAGGCATTCTATTTGAAGGAGCCTGGCAGATATTTGCGCCTGTAATGTACTTCTCTTGAAGTTTGCGATGTATATATCCATACCTACCATACCAATTAGTTTGCTTTAAATGAGAGGCAGTGGACATTTTGAAAAGGGAAAAATAAACTGTGTGTTTGCGTATGAACATGATTTTGAGTGTTGATGTAGTGTCACATGTGGGTTAAACTCGTTTGTGCCCGAGTGGGGCTGTGCTTGAATATACTGTACAATATATTTGGTTAAGCAGTGGGAATTTCAAAATGTGTTTGAACGAGAACATTATGTGCATATATTGAACTCTGTGGAGTCCATGTTGCCTTCCATCATTGGCTGTTCACACTCACACACTCACACTCGCGCGCGCGCGCACACACACACACACACACACACACACACACACACACACACACACACACACACACACACACACACACACACACACACACACACACACACACACACACACACACACACACACACACACACACACACACACACACACACACACACACACACACACACACACACACACAGCCCACCGGGGGAATTACAGTAAGAACATCACAGAACACTAACCAGTCCTCTGTGTGGCCACCATCGAGCAAAGTAAATATGTGAGCACATGTCCTCAGGACAAAACCACGACATTGTACTCAAAGCAACATGGTTCGTATTACTATCAAATGGGACCACAATGCGGCTTGCTTTGCCCAGCAGGGAGGCTGTTCCTCTGTGCAAAGGAAAAGGTCCACCCCAAATTGAAATCATTTGTAAATTGTCATTTGGGCTCAAAGCAGATGCTTCCAGACTGTTCTGATTTTGAGTTCTGAGGCCTTTTTGAAGAAACAGCTGTGGGACTTATGTACATTTGGGGCTTCATGCTAAGATATCACCCTATCAGTCTTGGTCTGTGCCCAGAGAAGGGTGCAGCGCAGATTCTGCAATGGACAGCCCATTGATAACCACTTGAACCCTAGCATCCTTATTCTAAGTACGTCATAATAGGCTAATATCCTGTGAAATTAGCGACACCTTGCGACTCGTTGCGAGCATGTAGATCGGCTATTTTCTGCAAAGAGATTCGGTATTGTGGTAGGTAAAAGAAAGGAGGGAACCAAGTATAGACCCCTGGGGAACCTGTCAATGAAGTATAGGGATTAAGTGGTTAAGTGGAATCTGGTTTAGCTGAAGTAACTCTGCAATGTAAGGCCCCAGTGTCAACATTACAGCTCTTTAATGCATTAATTAAGACCTGAGTCCGATTCTAAAAATGTCAGTTTTCTGAAAAAACGTATGTGTCAGTGGTTCTCAAACTTTTCCATGACAAGGACCCCCACAAATTATACTGTATGTATTTGGCCACCAACCCTCATCTCAAAATATTTTGTTCCAATTCTTGTCCCCAGAAGAAAAATTGGATTTAAAAGTGTTCGATTTAAAATATATGTATATTCAAAGATCTGCACACATTTTTGCTGATCTACAAGCTCATAGTGTGGCATGAAGTGATGCGCTATGAGCTTGTATATCTGCTATTTTTGATTAGCCAAAGTATGAAATGACACGGATGCATTCCCGGTTTTAATGGGTTAAAAAGGATAAAACACACACCTGTATTTGCGGGGTGGCTGATCAATGGTGCTGAATCAAACTTCAATAAGGAAAAGTTTCCACACACTCAAAGTTATGGTGCACAGAAATTAAGAAAAAAAGTTATGTTTGAGCAGTCCATGCTGCCTTCATCAGGGTTAAGACTGGGTTAAGAGTCTTACTGATGAAGGCAGCATGGACTGTTGAAATGTTGCTTTTGTCTCAATAATGTATCTAGGAATCGAAACCATCATCTCTGTAACGTGTATTCTTTATTGAAGAAACATGGACTTTTCTCAAGTGGGACAGAGTAGAGAAGAATTTAATCATGTGAATCTTGAGAACCACATGGGAGCAGCATGGCTTCATGTGGATCTCAGACTTAATGTGGCCAGCCTGCATGTCAGTCGTAGTCGTCTATGACATATCTATAATGTATGACTCCAAATTTGGGAAATGTCTGAGCCCCACTGACTTCCATTATTAAATGACATAAGTATTTATAAAAATATGAAACATGAGGCAACAGAAAATGATCAGCATCAAACATTTCATGCACACCATTGCAGTCGGCCAAGGACTCCACCCTACATCTTTCAAATCTGCCTCATGTTCACGCTATACCACCAGGGTCATTTACGTTCTGGCCTACAACCCCCCCCCCCCCGCCCACCATCAAATTAGGTCCAAATAATCATGTCGTGTGACAGTCATGTGTCAATGAGTGTCAAACAGGGTTTTGATATTCCATACCGTTTGCCTGTATTTGGCATCCAAAATTTGTGGGAGGGGCCTCTTCCTTACAAAAACATGCCATATACTGTATCATGAACACAATATTCATTCAAAGCCAAATTGTAATGGCATGTCAGGGCTTCTATAAAGCACACCACCACACACCACAGAGCTCCCCTTTGTGGTTATTGTCCTTGCCAGGCCGGATACATTTCGCCCCTGTCTGTCCGTCCATCCGTGTGTCTGTCTGTGAGTAGGTAACAGGCCGGATACCCACGGATATCCGATGGGCACCCGCGTTTGACGGGTGAAAACGGGAGAAAAATATACTTTTATTAGTTCACAGGGACCGAGACGGGCGGCACTGAACTAAACTCGGGTGGCTAACATTTTATTGTGAAAATCAGCACTGTTTCCGCCCAAACAATGTCACTTGTATAACTTAACACAGCACACCAGTCAGTTGTCTTAACTCACAAAAACATATTGAACATCCTGTTCAACCTTCAAATTGAAATCATATGACAACAATAAACAAACCTGACCACTGAATGTACCGCTGTTGTTGAAGGCTGCTATCTTGTGTTAAAAGCATTTTAACAGACTTTTAAATTGAGTGACTGTCTGTAGGCTATTTACTGCATGTAATCACGGGTAACGAGGCAGACAACAGGTCCATTATTTAACAGGCGGGCCGGTTTGGTTTGTATTTTTATATAATTACGGGTGACGGGGTCGGTCTAGGGATCTGATTATTGACGGGCGGGGCGGGTGCCAAAATTGTCAAAATTGGACCCGTGCAGGACTCTGGTAGGTAATCTCCGGCACCGCTGGACCGATTGGCGTGAAACTTTGCACACACATTCCCAGTAGGCCAAGGAAGAACCTCCACCCCACATTTTTCTAATTGGCCTCATCGTATAATTATAATTATTATATAATTCTTGAACCGTAGGTTGTACAGTACAATCATAGTTTGTGTTCTCTTCAAAACACATGTTCAGTAAATCAAAATTCAGTAAATCATGGACACTCCCAGTAGGCCAAGGTGCCGCTATCACGATGTAGCCTATAACTCTATGATTGACTTCCACAGTTTGCGGGGCCCTGGGAACACATCCCGACCTGGCCGAGACCTGTGTTACGAGGAGCACACCTTTCTAGTTTAATAAATGTTTTTATATATTCCTGGAACATGGAAACCGTGTTTTGCTAATTATGTGGAACGTAATTCCTGGGGATTGGTGCTTCGTGCAGGTCATGCCTCACATACAGTATAGGAACTGTTTACTTAGAAACAGACACGGCTGTGTGGTTTTCCACCACACTCTAGCTCCAGCTCGTTCTACAAAGAAGTAAGCCAGCTTTATTATGGGAGGGCTCCTTCACTCACCCACTTTCCTTCAGCTCAACTTCCCAGGGTTTGATTTGTTAAAAAATTAGAAAAAATAGGGGGGGGGGGGTCACTTAAGCCCTATATACTTGTTTATTTTGTAAATTAATGCCGTAATTCATCATACTAGAGACAAAAATAACAAAATAGCCGATCTACAAGATTGCGTCACGATGAGACACGTTGTGAGCTTGTAGATCGGCTATATATAAGCAACGTGATGCGACACACTGTGAGTTTATAGATCAGCTATTTTTGCTATTCACATAGTCACTGTCGGGTGGAAACGTATGTCCAAAACTGTTACTTTTGAGGAAATGGAAAAAATTACCTCTGTTCCAGTGGATCTAATGTAGTTAATTAATGTAGTTTAGTTACAAGCTCTTGTTAATACTTTTATGTCCAATAGTTTTGGACATACATGTCCACTATATAAATAGCAAAAATAGCTGATATATAAACTCACATGTGTGTCACATCACGTTGATCTACTATTTTCTCAGCATTTTCTTTTCTATTTTTGCCCAAAACAGGGACACCAGGGTTAATGTGGTTTAAATAAATTATTAAATTGTGATATTATCAAACATGAATATCAGACATTTCCCCAAAATGTCTGACCAGAAGCCAGGATAAAACCTATCCCCACCGGCGATAAAAATGAATGACCAGAGGGGGGATATCAAAAGTAGAGGCATGGATTTTCTCCCCCATCCCCCCCAGTAGATCGAACCCTGCTCCTTCCCATCATTGTATTGTAACTTCTCCATTTGTAGCAGAGGGTGGGGGGCTGTCTGTTTTTGGTTAGGAAGACTTCAAAGAGGATTGGTCTGACTGTAGTTCAACTTTCAAGAGCGGAACAAAAAGGCCCGATTAGCAACATGTTTGTATTTTGTTCAAGGTAAAATTTTGGAAAGAACCTCAAGCGCGGGAGGCAGACATACACGAGAACGCGTTGTTCGAGCCGACCGTGAATCTGAAACCGTACCGACGTCAGGGCCCAACAGCAAACATGACAGGCCTCAACAGTAGCCTAATGCACACCAAATGGAAATACAGTTCAGTTGATTCCAAAATATGCCAAGTCACTTTTTTGAAAACTACATCATCAAAGTCTGCTTGAATTCATTGCCAAATTTCGGAGACACCGGTCATCAAATGCAAGCGGAAGAGAATAACAGCTTATTGATATGACTGTCTGCTCTTCATGTCTGCTGTGTAATCTATTGCTTATGTTTTTTAACAGCCTTACCACCCAGGGTAGTTTATTAGCCCAAAGTCCCAATCTGGGGCAAAAGAGAAACTATGTCTGTATTTTGAACACAAGTGTATGAATGACCAGATGCCTGTTCTATTCTTCTCTTTCTTGTCTATCAATAGTTTAGCTATGGCCTCCATGGAATGTTCGATGTTTTGTTTTACAAGCCCACTCCTCTTTTTATGTCAAAAATGTTGTCCCTGGTTGTGGTTTAAGCTGTTTGCCATGTAGCTCTGTTTCAATTTTTTTGTGTGAATCATGTGGATTTCGTGATCCACATGGGAACGGCGTGGCTCCATTGTGGATCTCAGACTTGACTCCAATGTGGATCACAGACTTCATGTAGCTTCTGAAGATAAAGGTACAGTACAGTATACAGTACAGTATCTCACCAGGGTTACACCAAACTGTTCACATTAAATCAAAAGGGCCACAGTAACAGGGTGCAAAAAATGAGGATCAGAAAAGAATGTGTGTGTGTGTGTGTGTGTGTGTGTGTGTGTGTGTGTGTGTGTGTGTGTGTGTGTGTGTGTGTGTGTGTGTGTGTGTGTGTGTGTGTGTGTGTGTGTGTGTGTGTGTGTGTGTGTGTGTGTGTGTGTGTATGTATATATGTATATATGTGTGTGTATGTATATATATAGCGCAAGGCGGGGCTTTTCGAGACAGGGTTTTTTACACGAGGCTCGCGAGGAGGAGGAGGAGGAGGACAAGGAGGCGCGAGGCGGGGCTTTGATACGAGGCGGCGCGAGGAGGAAGCGCGAAGCGGGGCTTTGATACGAGGAGGCGCGAGGCGGGGCTTGGATGCGAGGCCGACCTGGCTTTTGTTGTTCCCCCCCACATAGCAACCAGGAAGCTACGCTAGGGGAAGGCTGAACACGCGTTCACACGCACACGCGATAATAGTTATTGTCCATGACGGAGGCGTGCCGACTCAGCAGAGCTTGAGGCCGAGGAGGCGCGAGTGCCCGCACCGACCGGCCGAAGGTCTGCTAGTCGAATCAGCGCCGTCCGAGTTGTGAACCGATAGGGGGAGAATATATCTTTTCATGGGTTACACAGTCTATGGTTACTATCCAGTGTCCACGACGACACACATGTGCGCGTGTGCATGTGTGCGCATGCACACACGCACACATGTGTGTCGTTGTGGACAGTGGATAGTTTTGCATTCATTCATTCACACGCTTGCATTCATTGCCCTCTAGTGTTGGTTATACAGAATTGCCTGGGTGGGTGGTAAAAACAAGCGCTCCTTTTCCAATTTCCCTGGAATGCCAATTTCCCTGTAACATATATATGTGTATGTATATATATGTATATATATAATGTGAATATATATTTATATAATATGTATATATATATATATATATATATATATATATATATATATATATATATATATATATATATATATATATATATATAATATATACAGTGAATCACTGAAAAGCATGCTATGCACTAGCCTGGTAAACCATCCCGGTTGTGGAATTCACATTTCCCATGGAAATGTGAATTCCACGACCGGGATGGTTTACCTAGCTATGCACAGCACATCTACATGTCCTATACATCCATGGTCTATATATTGTTCCTTGATTAATCACGTATGTGCTATACGTACTTCGTAATACTACGAATAGCAAAAATGACCGTTCTATAAGCTCACAACATGACGCATCGAATTTCAAAGAATTTGAAAAATGTTTAATAACTTTGAAATTCTTTGAACATTGGCTCTAAATAGGGACACCAAGGTTAATGTGGTTAGGTTCACAGCATGGGCCTCCACTACAGGAGCATAGATATGCTTTAACCACTTGAACCCTAACACCCCCCTGTTCTGGGGGGAACATTCGTCATAAATAGCCAATTTTCAAGCTCACATTGCGTTTGTAATGTGTTGTGAGCTTGTAGATCTGCTACTGTATGTCTGCCAAAGCGATTTGGTGTAGAAGGAAAAGGAGAGCAGAACAAGTATAGAGCCAACCCAGGTCAGTTTCACTAAGAATAGAGGGTTTAAGTGGTTAAGCTTGTAGATCTGCTATTTTCGGCATGCAACTCCGTGGTACGACGGAGTATATAATGTGAGCATTATGCTTTACATTTAAGTGTACTCGAATCTAAACTGTGAACATTGAGATATCAGTCATACTAATCTGTGGAACTTTCAGATGTTGTGCTTTGAATGAAGGCACTTACTGTATGTTTATCCAAATTGCCTTTCTTCATGTAATGGAAATTTCATGTTAATCTAACATATATTTGTGGATATTTCAGAGTCTGGCTTGATTCAATTCATACTTCATGGTCAAAGCCAACACAATGAATGAATTAGCCCCGTGTTTCACAAACATAGGGCCCGTTTTCATGGGTCCACTCGCAAGTCACAAGTAAATATCCAGTAAAAAAATAAACAAAAAAATAGCAGATCTCCAAGTTAACAGCGCATTTTGAAGTGGCCACTGTGAGCTTGTAGATTGTCTATTTTCACAATTCATTAAACAGTGCTTAAGTGATTAATTGATATTATCAATTCATTGATAATATTCTACTTTTGGGTCCCGGTGGGACACCAAATTTCTCTTTTGGGTTTCGAGCTGAAAACGATTGCGAACCCCTGGATTAGCCAATCACAGAGTACAATCCATGTATGAATCAGTGGAAGAGAGGATGATTGAGTGACATCATCCTTCCATTTATTGATAAGTTCACTTTGCAATTTCGCTGTACTGTACTGTACATACAGTACTGTACTGTAGGTCGTTTTGAGTCCACAAGGTTAAAACATATCATGCAAGGTCCTGGAGAAAGTAAGGACAAAACTACAGTAAGTAAGAAAAAGAGGAAATGGATGAATTAAACATTCATCACTAATTGGCTCTAGTCTTATAGTGTTCATTTAACCATTTTCAACCTGATATCCCTTTTTGTCATTATAGGCAAAACATTTCTAAAATTGTGTAACAAAAAAATCTTATTTCATTAAAAAAAAATTAAGTGGTTAATTAACAATAAGTAACAGTATGCTGTAGAGCAGACAGCACCCCCTAAAGATGTAGATGTGATGTTTGGAAATCCTCCTCTTAGACCAATAGGTGGCAGAAGTTGCCAGTGAGATCCACTGAAACATGACTGACATTCCGTCCGATTTCCAGGCAAAGATGAGAGAAACTTCCCAGGCAATCTCTCAAGTGCCACTTTGTCTGATAAATTTCCACTCCAATGGGAGGTGTGAGGACTGTGGAGTGGGGGAGGAAGGAAGGAAGGAAGGAAGGAAAGAAGAGGGGTAAATGTCATGGAAGCATTGCGTGATGTTTAGACACTTGGCAGCCTCACACTTCATCACTGCTTGGCAATTACCTCTATGAGCAACAACAACGAAAACATGAAGGCAAATAAAGCGACCACAGTAATGCACGGAGGAGGGCAATACTAGTCTCGCGTAGCCAGACCCCACAGAAAATGAAAAACAGCGACCTCTGCTTTCGGAATCTGTTCTTGAGAGATTAGGGCAATACTGACAAATTGGACATGCTGTAGTTTTTCTCATACAGTATAGACCAGTGTTGATTTCGTTGACTAAAACTGTATCGAAAAATGTTCGTCGACTACCTTTTTTCACTGACAAAAACGAAATAAAAACTAAGCTATGATGACTATAACTATGACTAAATATACTGACAATTTCGTCAACAAATAAAAACTAGACTAAAATGTTAGGGCGGGACTAGTGGAGAAGAGATCCAGCGAACTAAGACGAGTCATTTTATTCTTGGTTGTGTGCAGGTGTTACTCAAATAGCCTATCTACAAGCTCATGTTGTGAGCTTGTAGATCTGCTATTTTCAGCACACAGCTGAGTATGAATCAGGCATTTCAATGCCACCAAGGCCCGCCAAAATACATTTTAGTCGACTAAAATCTAATATTTAGTCAACTAAAACTAAAACATTTCAGATGACTAAAATATGACTAAAACTAAACAGAATTATATTCAAAAGACTAAAACTAAATCAAAATTTGCTGTCAAAATCAACATTGGTATAGGCATACCCTTTGTAGTAAATCAATGTGTTTGAGTGATCATTTGTGTCAGCACTGACTGACTGACCTTTATTGATACCATGGGGTTGATTTATTTGCCAATGGCAGTACAGCTGTAAGAAATACAGGGCAGATACAGAAAAAAAGGAGATAACAGCTAATAGTAATGGTAAAGATGGACTATGAAAGAAGTACCAGACACATGGTTACTACAGAACAGAAATACCTTGCCTGCCCTCCACACATGGCCTTTAAGTACAGTAATAAACAGTACAGTTGACAGTTGACATCCCCAGTAAAGTATCAATGAAAGAATAATGTCATAAATAAAATTAATAGATGCACACAAGTAACTGAAAATAAATATTTGTATCCAGCACCTGGCCTATACTTATGTTCGATGTGCATGTGACTACTTTTTGCGACTACTTTTTATACACACAAGTAACTGGACGCTGACTTTTGAATCTTTACATACAGTAAATATGTGAAAAAACGTATTCAAGTTAATGAATGCATGTTTTAGTGTCAGCATTGTTTACAATTGAAAATTACTGTTTGGCGTAGAGCATGAAGTAAGAATAGTAGCTGGGATGTGAAAAAACTGGTGTTGCTTCACTGTCACGGCAGTTATATTTGTAACACATTTGCCTTTGATATGGAATCTATTCCGAACTCAATAAAATACAATAATGGGTAAATGCTGTGGTTAACCGCTTAGCAGTTCAATAGAGGGCTCTTCTACACACGGAAGTTTTCCAAATCCAGACTCTGGGATGTCCTTAGAATTCATGGTCCATTCTGGGACTAGCAGAGGAAAGATGTCTGGGCCTCTGGTGGGGTAGAGTTTAGTCCAGGGGAGTATGGAGAAGTTTAGAACTTATTATGTGTTACTTATTAAGGTTTGGGGGCTAAACATCTGAGGTTGGAGTTTAAGGGGTATTTTGTGGATGCATTGAAAAGTGAGGACAAGGGCTGGAGGAGATGGGTAGTCAGGGATTGTAGTGAACATGGGGTCGGGTGTGATGTGTTGTTTTCACACTCTCATTGGGATCCGTGCAGTGCTGTTCTGGATTTGTTAGAGCTTCCGAAAAATCCTGCTGGAGAGCAGCAGAACAAGAACATTTGTCAAAACCGATGTTGTGAAGAGGTGGGGTAGAGGTTTAAGGCGGTCTCATTTACAGTTGGGTGTCGTCAGCATAGCAGGTGGCTAGCATGTAGAGAATAAACAGGACGGGTACAAATACTGACCCATGAAAAACCCTGCAGGGGATGAGTTGTGTCTGGCACCTGCCTGCAACCTTCCAGTGAGACAGATTCAAAGCTCTCTAGGCACAGGTAGATATTAAGGGAAATGTTCCATTGCTGTGGCAAATCAATATTGTACTGGCCACACCATTGTAACCACTTGCTCAGGAACAATTATCAAGAATTGACCCCGTAATAGAGAAAAACACATCTGGGCCTATTCCATATCACGTGTAAATCAGTAAATAGAGTACTATAACTAAATACTATGAAGACATTGTTCATTATTGATATATTTATAATGGTCATTGCAAAATAGATAAATCATTCTGATTGTAGGAGGATGAAATATAATATAATATATTTAGTATTATTTTTGTAATGCACTTTCTGCTTGTCTGTCAAACTTTCTCTCCCTTCTCCTGTCGTCGGCTACTCCCTATCACTCTCCCTCAAATATTCTGTTTGTTTTCTTCTCTTCGTAACCTGTTTTTTTGCCCGACATTTGGCTGGTTACCGGTGGTTCTAAAATCATTTTTTACCACACACATGAATCGATTAATTAAGTAACACCGCTTTTTGCCGCTGCAAGACTGTAGTGAACACGCATGTCTCACTGGAGAGAGCAAGTGAACTGCAGGTGCGCTCTGCAGAGCTGACTTATCTGCTTTCCATACAACTGTGACATCGGGCTCATGAAGCGCTATAGTAGCGATAATTAACAAGACAACATTATTTTTACTGGCCCAAGTGGGCAAGTGGATGGTGCATTCTGCTGGCCTGTATAGTTTAAATAGTAGTTCTGGGCCAGCACGGCATTTATGTCGATCCCTGCAAGGTGTGTGTGTATGATACAGTATGTAGCGAAGTAGATAGATACATAGCTTTATTATCCGGTGGGGGAAATTCAGTCGCCCAGAGGCGTAGCAGTGGCATTGTCAAACCAAATGTATTACTCACTTCAACTGGAATCAACATGATCGGGGTCGTGATCAGTGACAAGAGATGGATAGATACTTTATTGATCCCGAAGGAAATGTCTGACAATACATTCCAGCAGTGATTGAGGACTATGGCCATGCCCCTTAAAGGGACTTTGAGAAGTTTGTTAAACACTTGTTTGTGCCCAGAGGTGCATCTCTCAGCCATCTGGTTTCATTTTATTCCGTTTAGTGACTGAACCAGTGGACTCAGCTGGAGAACGTGACTTCTCATGTTTTGACAGTTCTCAGAGATGTTTCATAATTGGAATGACAACGTTTTATTTGTATTTTTTATTTTGCTTTAGCCGGTCTGCTTTTTAGTTGTCTTTCATAAAGAGAGCGGGGCGGTCTCTCTTCCCTCCCCCAGGCCTTGCCCACACTGTCAGTGAAAGGGAAACGGCATGGAATGGGGGGTGGGGGGGTGTCAAGGGGGACAGGAATGACTCACTTTGTGAGCATGTAGGTCTCTTCCTCAAATTACTTACACTAACAAATAAAGTTGTGGCGCACTGAACCTTGGTGAGCGGATGTGCTTGCCCCAAATTACCTCACAGAAAAAGGAACCATATGTTGTTCACTATAAATCGAACAGGGGGGAGGGGATGGTATTTGTATCCCACACTCACTGTGGGGAATTGAAAATAATCCCGGACTGTGTTTGAATAATTCAAAGGGTTACTGTTCTTACTTTGAAGATATACAAGGTCTTTTGTGTTGTAACAGTGGCTTGGGGAGCTGCTGAGATGTTTGGCGTGCAAAGTGGCAGTTGAAGCCTCACACTGTAAAAATCCAGTGGTTTTTTTGGTTTGACTGAAAACAAAGGGAAACTCCGTTGTTTTGTTTTTATACCTTGTGAATTTGTTGAATTGTGAATTATCACATACTATGTGTGCCACAATTGTTTTCATAGTCATCATTCCAGAGTTTCCACTCAAAATCAAATTTTGGAGGGGCATGTTAGCCCCTCTATCTCACTTGCCTTTCCTGTCTCTGTTCAGTGTCTATTGTAATAAAGCAGAAATGCCAAAAAAGAATCTTAATTTTTATGCATTTTGGAGAAGCAGTGTTGATTTAAGTCAAATTAAATTGAGGATTTTTCTACGCAATGTCAACATCAAGAACACATACAAATGAATATCTGTTGCTCCTGTTGCTTACACTGACATCAGCACCAAAGCTAATACAAAGGTATCTGCAGAAATAATGGCTACAATATATTATCCTCATTATAAAATCTATAATTTTTTTTACTTGTTTGATTTAGTTTTGTCAGCATTAACATAGTATCACAGACTAGTAGACCGTGTTTTATTTTACAATCCGTGTTTTATTCAATGCAACTGTAATGCACAAATTAATTATGTAACGAATACCGGTTCATTCAAAAACCTATTTTGGTGGATAAAGTGGAAATAGTCACAATTAAGAGAGAGGGAAGTGGGAGTTGTTGTTGTTTTTAGTTCTGTTCTTTTACCTCCACTTAACCTCGTCTTGCTGCAGGAGCCGACAACATCAAGAAATACTGGAGCCGTTACTACCAAGGATCGCAGGGTGTGGTCTTCGTCCTGGACAGCGCGTCTTCAGACGAAGACCTGGAGGCGGCGCGCAATGAACTCCACTCGGCCCTGCAGCACCCGCAGCTCTGCACACTGCCCTTCCTCATCCTGGCCAATCACCAGGACAAGCCTGCTGCACGGACGCCAAACCAGGTAGTTGAGCACTCCTGCCGGATCTTTATATTCCAGTCAGTGTTGCCATTGCCATGCTTATCATAAGCGACAGGGAGCGCCATACAAGATGTGTGTATTTAAAATGTTTCAAAAATATTACACATTGTTCAATTGTTTTCTAGATTTTTTTGAAAATAGCCGATCTACAAGCTCACAACGCGTCGCATCACGACGCGTTGTGAGCTTGTAGATCGGCTATTTTCAAATAGTTGCGTGTGTGTGCTCATATGGCCCGTAGTCGCTTCTTTTCGGCCTGTTTTCATAGACCTGGCTGGTTGTTTCTCTCGCAAAATCTGGCAACACTGATTCCAGTTCATTTGGTACATTCCCCGCGTGCAAGCGAGGCACCATCTCCATGGAGAGATTTGTCTTGGACATATATGTGATATTCCTTCCACATGTTGATTTCAGGCATCAAAGTAAAAACCATTACATACAGACAGTTATTCATGTCATCCATATACACACACACCATGGCATTCACATCCACATACTGTGTGCACATACACACTCATCATCTTGTCAGTTGGCACCCACACAGTGATTCATCCAGTAGCAGGTATGTTCAGGCAGAAGACTGAAACGACATGATATAGATAAGAATGAAGTGTTTAAGACGGCAAATTTTGTTTCTATCGAGCCTGGAGTAGAAGACAACCCCAGCTTTTCAAGTAGGTTCATGCCGGGTCTCCTGTTAAGATGTGAATTAACAGGCCCAATTACAAGGGTGTTCTATTTTAGGTTGTATTATTAATTTGCCCTGTACGGAATTGTCATGTCGGTTCATTGTTTGTTGAATGAAATGGAAAAGTGTCCTGTAAGTCCGTGTGGGCTGGGCTTCCTTGGAAGCATGACACTCGCTCTTTATTGTGCACGGAGGTTTGTGCACGACTGTTCTCGCCAAACCTGGCCGCAGCGGGACGTCTGGTCAATGCGTTTCCGCGCGGAGCGGAAAAAAGCACGGCCGGTCATTCATTACATGGGAGTGAGCGGTGTCCGTTTCAAGTGTAATTGAATAAAATTGATAAATTGATTTCCCGACCTGAAAATGTATTTTCTGTTAAAGAGCTCGGGAGACTCGTCACTGAACAAACACTGTATCCAAATGTAGAGCTTTACATTTTACATGTCTTTTTTTCTTTTCACAAAACCATTCACCAATCACTTACACTCTCCTTAATGGGAATAACATGTTTAAGAAAGGTGTGTGTGCACACTACAGTAGTGTGCAAATCTACACCAGGATGCATGAGCTAACAATAGTGATGATGATGCAGTGGAATCTCTACATACAGCCATGAAAGTAGCACGGCAAGTGAGTACCAGTTGTGCATCCTCACCACTGCCTCCTTGTCCCTCCCTCTCTCTGTCTGTCTGTCTGTCTGTCTGTCTCATCGAGCTCTGGTCTGATGTCACACACAATCTCCCTCCCCCTCTCTCTCTCTCCATCCCTCTCTCTGAGCTCTGGTCTGACTTCACAAACTGTAGCCTTACAACGGTGATCTCCATATATGGGTGTTTGTCCATATTTGGTCATAATCCAGGACCACAGGCAAGACAAACCCAGACAACCCAGACATTTGCATGTCTGTGATTGGCTATTACAGTATGCCATACTGTAAGCCAGAGAGACAGGATTTTATTGTAATTGGCTAGTTACAGTTAGTAGTATAGAACACATAAGCTGGGCAGATAGGTGCCCGATTGGCTAGTTCTGGTCCATAGCCTGGAGGGACGACTGCTTGAGGATTATTATCCACTTAGCGTCCTTATTCTGGGACCAACATTCCGCGAACACATTAAGCTCACAACAGTTGATCCAACGATATATCGGCTATATACATTTGGTGTTGACGGAAAAAAGGAGCGGGCTTAGTATAAAGCCTGACTACATACACAATTAAATCAGTAATACGTAACAGAACGTGTCTTTGGAAATATATGTATGTACAAGATGTACAGCCAACAAGTTTATTAACCACTTGAACCCCTATTCTGGGGAAAACATTCGGTGAACACACATACGCTGTAAGCTCACAACAATTGATCAATTCTTCCCCACATTCTTTCCACACCAGGCTGTCTCTTAAGTCCCTGACTCAACAGGGCAAAGCCATAATGTATATAGTAAAGTATGTGTAACAAAAGTTGTTTGGTACTGATTGTCTATGAGTCTGAAATGAATGCCTCTTACAGCCTGATTTCTTCCCTCTTGGCTCCCTCTTCATAATGAGTTCATCTGGTTTGACAGGGTTAGGGTTAGACATGAGAGGAACTCGAAGGGCATGTGCTCCCAAGATGTTCTCTGCTCCGCTGCCAGTAAATGGTACACAGAATAGGGCTTGGGCTCTAGAACACAGAATTCAGACCCTTTTTGGTCAGGTGTTTTGGAATACATAGAATGATCTGCAGCAGGCTGTTCAGCAGCTGAGGTTTGACATAATCTTTTTGCATTACTAGGATCAGGTTTTATGAATCTTACTTAATGTCAGACTCATTCAAACATATGACATTAAGTAGCAGATCATAATTTACTTTGACGGAGAGATTCAATTAAGTCAATTTAGAATATTACAGTAATACACTGATACAATGTCAGAAGCATGTCATGCACTGTTGACTTTGCATTGCAAACATTATTCTAGGTATATGTAAATAGCACCCCCCCCCCCCACACACACACACACACAATTAAAGGATGATTTACAGTATACTTAGCTGTGCGCTGATGTGGTGCATCAAATACTGTAGCAGCAGATCTCCTTATAGATCGGCTGTTTTCGGTGCGTGACACCCGCGTCCAACTAAGTATAACGCTAGAAAATAGCGCCTTTCTGGGCTTTTGGCTCCTTCCTACCTGAAAGCCTATCAAGAGCTCCTGTTGCTCCTTATCTAACAGTTCATAGAGTCACATGTTCATCAATTCAGTAGATTCACTTGTATTTAATGGTGATGATTAAATGCATGTTGTCTGGCATAATGTTTTCAAAAGTAATTACGTCATATGGCCATTTAGCGTTTGACATATTTAGCACAGTCGTTTTTTATTATAAGTAAAATAACTTGGAAGTAATACTGTGTGGTGCCCTGTGCTATTCTGCAAGTAAAGAGTTTAGATTGAGAAGCGCAGACGCAGTGTGCTTATACTATTATTTGCGTGCGCCCATGCACATGTGCCTACATAATGTGGGATCTTTGCAAAGAAATAAAGTAACTCAACAGAGTCACAACACGCATACACACACACACACGCACGCATGCACAATACGTTGAAATCATTATTACCTGTTTCTATAGTGTGAGCAGAAAGTCATGTCTGTTTTGTTTTATTTGCAACACAGTGCTTTTTCTGTCTGCTTGGCATCTGCTGTCCCAGAAAGTGATGTCTGTTCTGCTTGTCGTATACGTTGTTTGTCAACACTAGGCAATGTGTGGTACTTGTGTCTGCGATACTTGTGCCTAACCCATAAAAAGCCCACCTGGAAGCCTGCCTTTAACCTGTTTCTATCCTCAAATATTTTCACCTGTAAACCTGTGATGTGACAATAAAGTTGATTCTGATTCTGAAGGACATTCCGTGACTGCAGGCATTATTCTGCTTTTGGTGAGCACATTGGAGTCGTGCACCCAGCAAGTTTGTTTTATTGTTTACAGACTTGTGCACGCATTCTTTCTAGTTATACTGTGTCCACGAACGGTGCAACACACGCAACGCATTGAAATAATAACCTGTTGCATGCCCATCTCACAAAGTGACAATGCCTCATTTAATAACAAACAGTTTGAAAGTGATGTCCAAAGTCCATGTTTGTACAACATCAGAACGCTTCTTTGTCCACGAGTCATGCACGTGTGTCAGAAAGTGACACGAACACACAATGTGCACGGGTGGAGCCTGCGTAGTAGCTCTCTATGCGTATACGTTTCGTTTATGCACACATGTGCAGTAAAGCATGCCCCTACTGGGCAAAATCTGGGGCAAAATCTCAGTTTCAATCAAAGTAAAAAAAAACTACAAAAACAATTATGGGATGTTACCATTTACCAATAAAAACAAATATTAAAAGCATGAAAGCTAGTTTGGTTAATGAGGCAACCCATGACTTATATTTGCGCAAAGTTTGGAGACATACAATTGCTCTTCTAAGTGTGCCGTGAGAAGGCCAACGCACACACGTTACCAATTCTAAGTATAGGTTTTAGCAGGAAACAATAGTCTCCTGACCCAGCGTCTCCCTCTTGCAGTGGCCATCACAGAACTCCCACTGGCACAGATAAGATCACTTTAAGATGTAGCTCTTCCGAAACACCGCCATGGGGCCAGGCTCATAAAGTACAGAGTCTGTGCTAAATTGCCTAGGCCTAGAGCCCTTGGCTCTTTACTTGGTTTGCTCTTTTATACCTCTACACCAAATCTCTTCACCGAAAATAGCCTACCGATATATACAAACTCACAATGTGACGCGTTGTGAGTTTGTAGATTGCTTGTAGATTGTAGATCGGACATTTTCTGCAAATATTACCCCCAGTATAGGGATGATATGGGTTCAAGTCGTTAATGGAAAAAAAAGAAGTTCCTATGACACGAAGATTTGGCGGCCCCCCTGTAGTAACTCTGAGGACCCCCTAGGGGTCCCAGACCCCCTGTTTAAGACCCATGGTGTAGAGTCCTTCTGGGGACATCTCTATAGCCCTTCCATAACAAGGATAATGATTTCATTGTTTTAATTATGCAGCTCCAGACAATAAAACGCATCATGCTAGACATCATTTAATCTGCCGTGACAGACATCTGTAAATGGTAACATCCCAATGTTTTGGAGATTGTGCATCATATTATGACACAGTCACTGTCATAATGTGAGACTGACCTGTAATTTCAGTTCAAATGGGTTGAGACATTTGCTTCAAGTTCATTCTCTGTACCTCAACATACTTTAAGTGTGTGTCAATATATAACCTCCGGATTGGGGATTTAGCGTTATGTGTATTGTAATGTTCAATGGATAAAAGATTCAGTTTTGTCCCCCCCCTTGCCTAACAACTTTCCGCATCACTGACAGACAGGCTGTAACAGTTAAGACACTGGCAGAAATGTCACCAGTCATGTCACCACCACTCCACAGGCCAAAATGAATCACTGCTAGTGGCGGCAGGGACAAAACGCAGCGTAACTGAGGTAGTCGGCCTGTGTCTCTCTCTCGCGCTTCACTCTCCACTTCAGAAGGAGCCTCTTGGTGTGGGATGTTATGGCTACAATCCCCACGTGTAGCTCTCACTCATGTTTCAAAAACTAAACCCCACTTCCCTGTATACGCACATACTGTACAGTACATGCCACACAAACCCTCTGTGGCGACCTGTAGCGTTGTGGGACAAAAGCTTGACCTTGTCTGTACTGTAGCAGCACTATTTCTACCCTGGGAGGAGTACAGTATGTGAAGTGAAGGGCAACTTATGACTCCACCTGAACTCGTTAAGCTCATTCAATTAGCATGAATTGGTTGCATGTTTGGGTCCTTGTTGTGTATGTTCTTGATACGTGGAATGGCTTATTGCTTGTGTTAAGCCCAATATCACTGGTTCTATTGTATGAACATAGCTGATTAGATCCCGGCAGCAGTATGTGGCCCACAAGCCACCTGCCTGAGAGTGTCCTTTGCCGTATTTAGCCGGCATCCATCTCTGGAAGGGATCCACTTGTCCCAGCTGTTTGTGAACACTTTACTTGTCCCAGCTGTTTGTGAACACTTTGATAATACGTGAGGCAGGCTTATAGGGATGACTGAGGCGGATGTCTCTGAAAAGGTTGTTGCATTGCCCTAACGATGGCCAATACAGCTCACACTGGCCGGGAAAGTCAAAGCAGTCACGGATGTGGTTGCCGTCTCATCTTAAATGTATCTACCTCTCACTGTGTCATGTGCACATTCTTACAGTACACCCAGACATTGGAGTCAATGCCACATTCTCACCCCTATCCCTACACACTGAGAGTGTGAAAGTCTAAATCCAAAATGGGGCACGTTGTTAGAATTACTAACAACAACAACTAACAAATTATTATTTTTTAAGCCATACTTTAAACAACATTACTTGAGCAATATTTAACATTTTGCATTTGGATGACAAGAATGAGAAAATCTCAGGGCTGATTGGGCAACGGATTAATAGTTTAGTTGTGCTGGTGTTCTATAACTATATTTTTTGTACGCCTTTAGTCTGTGTTTATAGATAGTGAAAATGAATGTGTTGATGCTTATATAATGTGTAATGTCAATTGTAGCAGTGTCACCAAGTTTTAGTCAATACATCAGAGGGGTCTCATGAATACGCTTTATAAAGTTCCACAGACACCATGTTAGAGGAACTACAGAAGAATACTCTGACCCTGTCCTTTTCTATCTATGTATTTATTTCTTTTTTCCTTCCCCCAACACGCCAAGCTCAGATGAGTAATCTTATGGGACACGTCCCTCCTCGGTTTTAACAACAGTCACGCAAGGGTTGGGTGATGCCAGGTCTCACCCTGAAAAAGAGAAGCGAGTAAGTACATTTTATTTATATAGCACATCACAGAGAGAGCTCACAAAGTTCTTTACACTGATTAAAAGCATAAGGCATTAAAACAATTCATAAACAACAGAAAAATAGACAGGTCTGCATAAAATCCAGGTCACGCTTCTTAAAAAAGTGTTTAAGTAACCCTTTAAAACGATAAAACAAAAGCTTAATTTGTTATGTTACAAAAAAAAAGGATTTAGATTATTTTCTTTCTTAGAATCACCCATTTGTCACTGTCGGGAGCAAACCTCCTGTCTCCGTATTTCAACCTTTTTATTTTCTTTAATAATTCTATGCTATTGAACACTCTTTATGTCGGTCTGTGGGTTTTACAAAATGTTGAACCAATGAAAAGTATTAAAAATCGCTTCTGACTAAACCTTCCAACTCCATTGGATCCGCAAACTGTCTCCTAACTCCACTTGAGCTGGATTTGGGTAAAGTGATGATAATATAATGACACATGCAAGTATCTGATAATGTAAAGTCACAATACCGACTTTAATGAGACTTGAGTTTTTTTATTTTTTTTAGTCTTGACTTTAATGAGTATTGTGTTGTTTTAAAAACATATGTTTTTGTTTTTTTCATTTCCTGAAAAGGTAATATTTTGGGCAGGTTTCTGCCTGACAGCAGAGATATAGGCTACTAGATGTTCACAGCTTCACACCTAGATTTTCTCCATATACTGTATGGGCATTACGTCTGTGACATACTGTAACATCAGATGTAACAGAAGTATGTGATGGAGGGTAAAATGTCATGTTTTGGGACATTTTGCAACCGTTAACATTGCAAACGCTAGTACCAATGTCACGTGTTTGGGACATTGTGCACTTTTGTATGTACAGTATGGATCATTTCATGAAGACTATAATCGTATCTCCAGTAAACTACAGTATGCACAACTTGTATCAGACTTCATCAATGTTTCAAAAACACATTTCCCTTCACTCCAAGCCATTCACTTTGATTCCGTTGAGAACAAAATGGCGCCATTGTTCTTCAAACAGGGATTTTCTGTGTGGTATAATATCAACCATATAATTATTTACCCCAGAGACCTCCAAGTGGTAAAATAATTAAACCAACCAGATCTAGATCTTGAGTTGTCGCCACATCTCCAGATCAAATATTTCGTAGATGCTAATCCCTAAGTTCTCCTTTGCATCTCAATAGACATTCTTATCCACACCAGCACATGGCTGTGGTCTTGGGAGAGAATATCTGTTGCAAATTATTTCCTACTGTAGACTCACTGTTATGAAATGACTTTATAGTAATTTGAGTCAAAACAAATCCTTACAAAAGACTGTGGGAAAAATCTTCGAGGATCTGTTTCCCCAAAGACTGGCACTAAATACATTCAGATGTATTAAGTGTAAAATGTCAGTTTAAAGTTAGACCGTTTAACTGACTGTGACTTAGTGATTTAGGAAAATATCCTTCAAAACTGTCCATCCTATATAAGAGAATTGTTTTCAAAGGCAAAGTTGTGTTTATTGGCTTATTCGATAGATGAGTGATTTTGCTGACTTGAGCAATGTATTACTGTACTCTGACCACCGAGTGCGGTGTTGTAGAATAAACATTTATGTAAAATATATAAACAGAATAAATATTTATGTGAAGAAAAGGTTACATTCAAGAATATCTGTTTACTTAATTATATAATTCATTTGTCACGCTGGCGGTCCAGTCTCCATCAGTGTGTGAAGTCTGGATGGCCGAAAATGTTTTGTTACCGTGACAAATGAATTATTAAATGTATTAAACAGATCTTCCTGTCATCCCTTTCTTCACATAAATGTTTATAGCTTGTGGAACTACATGCTCAAAAATGATCATTGTAATGTCAATAGACTATTAACTTCCAATGACTCTGTGAGGCAGGGTTCATCATCCAATAAGTTTGACCTGGAGCAATTTTCTCTCTCTATCTCACACACACACACACACACACACACACCCACACACACACACACACACACACACACACACACACACACACTTGTACTGGTATACCTCAGTTTCCCAAATGCTCCATGCTTTGTCCTTAGAACGTTTGGGAACAATTTACAGTATGTGCGCACACACACACACACACACACACACACACACACACACACACACACCAAAACACTTTGCCGAAAATAGCCAATCTACAAGTTCACAATGCGTCACAATGAATCACAACGTGTTGTGAGCTGTTGTTCACCTATTATGACATTCCCAGAATATAGGGAGGGGGTGGGGGGGGGGTAGGGTTCATGTGGTTAAATGAAAGTTACACGCAAAAGTACCCGGGTGCATGTCAGAAACGGGTGGCAACTTACTGTAGCACAGTGTGGATGCCCAGTTGGCCTGATGCCAGTGCAGTGTGTCTCTTTGGTGGAGACTGAGAGCTCAAATAAACATATGCCACTTATTCTTTTCAAAACTGTAATATCAGAGCAGAGTTATTAACAGTATTGCTCAATGCAAATGCAGACCTGATTTATGAACTCGAGGAAATGTACAGCACTGTATAGTATAGTCTATACAGTAGCACCTGCCTGAAAACATTGATTATATTATGTATTTAGCTTACCTCAGATTGAAGGATTATTTGTCATTTACCCTTAACAAGTACAGTATGTGCAGGGGAATGTTGGTGCTAACAATACACAGTATAATAAAATAAATCTAGATATAAAAAACTAGGTATAATTCAATAAAGAAAACTTGGCAGCAATAGAAATAAAGTGGGAAAGTGTATCAAGTGTCATGTCAGTGTGTAAGGGTAGCAAAAAGCAATATCAATATAGACAATTTTATTATCCCCGCCACGTTTCTGATGTGGTCATCTCTTGTGACATCTAGCGCCATTTGTAACATTCTTATGTGGACGCCATCCAGAAGAGCTTTTTCCGGCTGTGCTGTGAGCATCCATGTCTCGGCCCCTGTGGTGTAAAGTAACTAAGTACGTGTACTCAAGTACTGTACATAAATACAACGTGGGTGTTTTTTTTACTTCAGTATTTACAATTTTCAATACTTTTACTTCTACCCCATTACATCTCAGAGGAAAATATTGTACTTTTACTCCACTACAATTATATGAAAAGTTACTAGTTACTTTGCAGATTTTGATTATTATTACAAAACTCACTAACCACTTCAGCCCTATATATATTTTGAAAATAGCAGATTGACAAGCTCACAATGCATCGCAATGCGACGTATTATTAGCTTGTAGATTGGCTATTTTTAAAAGATGTTTCTTACATTTTGAACTTGTGAAATGGGACATTCTGCACAATGAGTATATATGTTGATGCTGTTACTTTTACTCAATAATAATAATAAACTTAATAATAAACTTAATTTGTATAGCACCTTTCATGACATGAAATGCAGCGCAAAGTGCTTTACAGAACAAGAATACAGTTACAATTACAACCAATGTAACAATTTTTGTACATTTTGAATACAGAATCAAGTACATTTTGAATACAGAACTTCTACTTGTAACAGAGTATATCTGCATTGCATTATTGATACTTGTACTTAAGTAAAGCATGTGAGTACTTCTTCCATCACTGCTCGGCCCCATACAGCAGTACTGATTGTACTGTAGCCACGAACAGCCGTCTCTTGAGGTCATCTCCCTGTTGCAGAAACATGTTTTTAAACAATCTCTGGAGTCATGGTGATGGTCAGTGGTGGAAAAAATACTCACATTTTTTACTTAGGTAAAAGTATGAAGAAATACTCTGTTACAAGGAAGTCCGGCATTCAAAATGTGCTTGAGTAAAAGTACAAAAGTATTGGCATCAATAAATGTACTTAAAGTACCAAAAGTAAAAGTACTTAATATGCAGAATGTCCCATTTCACAAGTTTTCAAATGTATAAAATGTATAAAAATCCTCTGAAAATTGCAAATCTACAACTTGTATATCTTCTATTTTCAAATGGCTGAAATGTACAGTATATAGAGCTGAGCTGAAGTGGGTAATGTATGTTTTGTAATAATAATCAAAATCTACAAAGTAACAAGTAACACATTTTTTCAAATAATTCTAGTGGAATAAAGGTATCATATTTGCCTCTGATGTGTAGTGGAGTGGAAGTAAAAGTACTGAATATTGGAAATACTCCAGTAGAGTAAAAATACCTTTACACCACTGCATGTGACGATGGGTGTCAGACAGCTTTTTGACATACCATTTGCCTGTAATTTGCTTCCAAAATGAGTGGGAGGGGCCTTTTTATGAAAACACCATATATCATGAATTCAATGTACAATCAACCCCAAATTTTAATCACATGTTAAGGGGCCTTTTATAGAGCGCACCTCCAAAAGCACTTTCACTTACAACCATAGGGGCTGCCACAAATCCGAATCGTTGTATTACTTGTGTGTACGAATTGTATGACATAACTGTATGTCGCAGAAACCTCTTAGTAGAAAATGTTTCACCACGCATTCCTTGGATGCTGATGGCTGCAACCCATAACTTGCGGTGGGCCAACCAACCACACTTTGCTATTTCTCTAAATTGTCTAGTGCATACAGTATTACTTTCATAGATTGACTGATCAGCTGGTTGCCACGCTTTGGCTGCCTGCTCTAACTACTTTATTATTTTTATGTCAGTTTGGACAGGCATGGGACATCAATCAGGCAATTCACAGCCTGATTTGTGTTCCCAGTCTGGCCCTGTACAAACACAATTGCCACAAGGCATTAAGGATTTATCATAGCCTTTCCTCCATTGCCCTGTGCCTTTTCATACACGCTCACAATACCAAAATATTGTCATCACATGCACCACAAAGACACAACGTTGGAAGGAGGTACAGTAGGGGTGTGCCTCCTGGCAGTGGTTTGCGCATCACTGAGTGAACGCCCCTTTCTAGTTTGGAATTGCATCTTGCCTGGGTTACTGAAGTAGGATATACAACTATTGCTGCAGTCAGAGGAAAAATATGCAGAAAAAAAGATTATACAGAATAGACAGCAGCAGATGGGTGGCAAAAAGTACATACATAGCCCTAAATGTGCAAGAGATTTGACCAAAAAATTAAAAATAAGAATTTGTTATGAACAGATTGAAGACAGTTGCCCTAGCAGTTTGGTCATTGTTCAGGGCTCTTACAGACTGAGGGCAAAAATCATGTAAAGATTGCGTTTTTAATACTCAGACTTGATGTGGACCTAAAAGAGGGCTGTGGGCTTAACTACACTTCACACACTTTTACTACATACAAACGTTTCAAAAGTATCATTTGAGGTGATTTTCAGTGTTTTTTTGTTTTGTTTAGTTTTTTCTCTCTGAACATTGAACAGTGCAGGAGAAGTCTGTTAGCATATTCTACTTTTCAACTGTGTATCTTCTTTCCCTCAGAAGAGAAATATCAGAAAGTGTTCCTACATCAGTCATCTCCCATGTGCCCATGTAATGCCGTCTTGATTTAGAGGTCCCCAAATAATCTCACATGTATCCTATAAAGGCCTAGCATAAGATCCTCGAAGCCACGTATCTGTCCATTATCTATTAGAATATGTACTGAACACTAGTCCTGCTCAGAGTCGGTTTGGCCAGTGCCACACCTGGAAACTTTGTCTCAGGAGGCTACCCAACACTATTCACTAGGCTTTTGCCATGGTCGTAGAGTAAAAATAATATAGAAATAAACATCAATTACATGACGTGCCATTTGAAATAGATTGTTTTTCTCTGTTATTTCATGTAGTCTGTCATTCAACAGCAGCTGAAAGGCACTGAATAATGCCATTCAGTCATTGGTTTCAAATGATTAGTTTATTCAACTTTGCATGAATTTAAATCATAGGTGATCTCTGAATCCCATATGAGTAGGGCTTATAAGTAGGGCTTAATTCTGTGTTTTGTAGAACCATGCTAAAATTGTATTACGTTTTACTGAGGTCTCCTGAGACCGAACACACCACCAGATGTGACTGTTATGATGAACAAGTAAATGCCCAGCATGTAAAGTGTTGGTCGATTCATTTAATAACTGCTGTAGAAATGATTACAACACAAAGTGCCCTGATTTTAAAGTAGTCTTCAGAAGGGAAAGACAGGCTTGTTTGTGTCTGGTGTGAATTACCTTGTTTTGAAAACATATCAGAACGAGATGAAGAGATGGGGGGAAAAAAGTCCCTGGCTTTAAGATGCAGAAGTTGAGGGTATAAACACAGTGTATGGTGTTTGATTTCTCTCACAAAAGATCTTTCTATACAAAAAGGAAAAAAATGCACTTCCAAATACACAATCACTGTCATGCAACACAGAATCACGCTAACGTAAAAACACATGCTGAGGTTTGAAAACATTTAAAAACATTCTTTTGGGGACTAACTTGATTTTTAAAGTGGGCAGTAATGATAAATTAAATCTAATTTCTCTAAGATATTTGATATAAGCAATTTCCATTAACTTAGGTCCATTAACTTAAGGTCTCTGTTCTAAAATCGACTTAGATTTCTTTGTAAACCTCTCCCTTCAAAAAGGCTATAGATGGAGGTACGGCCTCATTGTATGCAGTACCATGATCACTTATGTCAGTGACAGGCGTTTTGAAAGAACACCATTATGGTATGGGCATCAATAAATTACTCCTAAATGGAATTTTACAGTCAACGTCTGTGTGGAATCTAAAGAAACACTGAATTTAACCCATTAAGACCGGGAACGCATACTGTGTAATTTTAAGATTTCTTTGGGCTATTCAAAAATAGCAGATATATAAGCTCATAGCGCGACACAGAGTGCCGCGCTATGAGCTTGTAGATCTGCTATTTTTGAAAAATCGTGAAAATTTGTGCAAATCTTTTGAATACATATATATATTTTTGATATGAACATTTTTAACTAAAATCTTTTCTTCTGGGGATTTTACAAATGTCTTCTAAATACTAACAGTTTTTTGGAAAAAACCTATGTTGCTATAATATCAGTAGTTCTCAAACTTCTTCAGTGGTTCTCAAACTTTCTTTATGTCAAGGAACCCCAAAATGCCATGTATTTGGCTGCGGAACCCCATTTCAAAATATTTAGTTCCAGGGACCCCCCAGATTCAAAGATTTGAGTTAAAAATGTATATCTATATTCAAAGATTTGCACACATTTTCACGATTCTTTTCCAAAAATAGCCGCACTATTAGCTTGTATATCTGCTATTTTTGAATAGCCAAAGAAATAAAAAAATGACACACAGATGCGTTCCCGGTCTAAATGGGTTAAATGTGAAAACACACTTTTCCTCAGATAGTCATTACATGGCGTATAACATTTCAGCCCCGTGGAGGGAGGACTCCAGAGAAAGCCACGCGGTGCACCAATCACTAGAGATCTGTTCATGATCTGCATTGCAGAATTAGATTAGGCCCGCAGAAGAATGAACTGATGTTCTGTTCCAGCATTTTATTGGATCATGTATAGGGTTTTGCAAGCAGACCACTGCACCCCTGTTTGGTTCCCATGCTCCTACGGTGGGTTCACACTGGAGCGCTGCGATGCAAACCTCCAAAGACAGCAGCTGTGGAGCAGGTTTTTGCCTTTTGTGGCTATTGAATGTTTGACAAACGCTGTCGGTGAAACAGGCCCAAAAATTCTATTGGTCTGAACTCTATTGGCAGCTTCTGGCGATGACACTGTATACAGATGACGTCATCCCGTTCGCACAGCGGCCACTCTGTTGACAGAAAAAGTAGGCTCATTTCCGCCCCCCCCCCCCCCCCCCATACACATACACACCACCTCCACACACACACACACACACACACACACACACACACACACACACACACACACACACACACACACACACACACACACACACACACACACACACACACACTTCCACTCTCATTTGCTAGTGCTGTTTTCCGGGGCACTCCTTGTTTACAGTGTCACGTCGGTAACTTGGGTTGTTTCTGGCACTGTTGAAATTGGGGGGCTAGCGGAGAAGGAGGCTGGGGGTGGGGGGGGGTGGTAAATACGGCTCAGCGGGCCTGTTAAGGCCTCACTGGGGCCCTCTGTGTCGCTGCTGCGAGTGTTTTTTTTTTTTTTCGGGACAGAGGGCCCAGAGGAGGTATAGAAGGGGAGATGTGGGACAGAATTCCTTGTTGACATCAATCTCCTGCCGTTGGGGGGCCCAAGGAAGCCGGAGAGGAGCAGAGGGGAGGTCGCCCTGTTGATGTAACACCTCAACAAAGCAGGTCTGTTTGGATGGCTGGGCCTAATGGACTGCGTCCACGACGGTCTCTTGTTATGGAAAACGCTCACTGGCGGCTGGAGACACTATCAATGGTACTTGGTGGAGGCAGAGGTGTGTGTGTGTGTGTGTGTGTGTGTGGGGGGGGGGGGATAAGTCTCTGTATCAGAGGTAAAGGTACAAATATGGAATAGCTGATCCGAGTATGGAATGGACAGTAATGCAAGGGGACAACTCGAGGTTTACAAGGAGGAGGGGGAGACTCTAGAGTGGACAGAGATAAATGGAGGAAGAATGGGGGGCTTCATATCTAACCTTGAAAACTGTGATGACGACTCCCCTTAAAAACACAGAAGTGATGAAACATTTTGGTCCCTGGTGACTAAAAAGGAAAAGTACGCCATACCCCCCATCTCTCTCTCTCTCTCTCTCTCTCTCTCTCTCTCTCTCTCTCTCTCTCTCTCTCTCACACACCCTACAAGTCAATCCAGAACTCAACACTCCTTTTACGCTTCAGTCCATTGTGAGGAAAACAATGCCTGGTATGAATTGAGGCACATCTGGTTTCAGTGTACCAAAGCTAAAACCGATGTTGCTTATGCATTGTGACAAAGTTACACCACACAGGCAAGCAAGCAAGCAAGCAGTCGAACACACCATACATTTGTGGGACCTTCTCCGCGCTGCGTCAGCGAAATGTGTTTTACGATTCCGGCCAAAGTGTTATGCAGAGTGTCGGACAATCGAGTAACAGAGACGGAAAAATAGTTTCCCAAGCAGCAAAAGAATTATGTGAGATTTTAACCTTCACAGCCACCATGCAAACACATCATCAATCATCAATTTGTAATGTTTTGATAGAAACGCACACATGCACACACACACAAACATACATGCACTTGCATACAAACTCAATAATGCACAATAATTGATGCGGGCATAGATTGTTTTGATTATCCCTTGGTTATTTCACCCGCCACTGATGCTGGAAAGAGCCCAGGAACCAAATTTCCCTCACAAAAGGGATTTCGTATTATTTTTACCCCCGGCCGTTGTTGACCGCTGTTGACACAATCACGTGCCAAGCCCAGAACATCTCCTCATTTGTTGTCAGGAATTGAATAAACATGGTCGTTTTGTGCAGCAGGTCTAATTGAAAAGACTCAGAGCTTCTATAAACCACTGTGCACTCTCACACAACTTTTTCTCACCATGAGTTTCCAGAGCACAAGTGACTGTAGTAGGTGTTACTCTATAAATGACCCTTATGCGTTCAGGGGTTTCAAACCAGGGATTGAAACGGCAGGTTCAGCTGTGGGCCTGGCTTTTGGGCAGTGGTCTCAGTGACTTTGCATTGTGCGTACAAAACCGTAAAATCCACAGTGTTGATTTAACTTATTCTGGGCATGTCATTTAGGCAAAACATTCAGCAAAAATAGGCGAAGATTTGGGCTTTTTTCGGCAAAGTGATTTAGTGTATAGAGGAAAAAGGAGGGTGCCAAGGATAGACCCCCGAGGGACCCCAGTCGATGAAGTATATAGGATTTAAGTGGTTTTCTTTGAGTGCAGAAATTGACCCATTATCCATTTTTACACTCTTAACACTGAGAGGCTTTTCCTGTAAAGGTTGAAAACATATCTGCATGGCTATCAGCGTTGCCAGATGAGAGGTCTCGTGGCATTTTAGATTTGTATCTGTAATAGCTGTATTAATTGTTTATCTACATTACAAAATGACAGTTTAACCACTTAAACCCTACATACTTTGTCATACGTGAATAGTTGGGGGTGTTGGGGTGCTTGGGTGGCTCAGGGGTAAAGTTACTGGCCCACCACCACAGAGAATCCTTCACGGTGCATCCGGCTTGGCAGGGTGCTCCAACAAACACAACTGGCCATGTTCACTGGAGGGAAGCCGGGCGGCGAGGGTATTCTTTGTCGCTGCACTAAGCTCTTACAGGTTACCTACCTGTCAGCAGGGGTGTTCAATTATGAGGAACAGCGGTGGATAACCGAGCACAGGTCTACCGAGCCAGAGCCTTTGTGTGAATTGTTGCTGTTATTAACTTTTCATTTCTTTTTAACAGTCATTCATGCCATTAACAGAGCGTCAAAAGTCCTATTGAAAACTGAAAGAATAGCCTAAACATTCAATTTGTAGATGTATAGTAGTAGACATCTATAGTAGATGAATTTGTATTTATCCTGCCAGTTCTTTTTGCCAGGACTGTAGAGGGGCATCCAAAAAGCAAGTGCAAAACAGCACTGGAATTTCTAAAATCCTGTTGAGATGCAGGTGTGTTAGTGTTAATGTGGTGTTGGCGTCCTACGCAGCCTATGCATATGCACTGTAGATCCTCTTGCAGTTGAAAATAGTTATATTGGTGTTGACAGGTCAGTGTACCTGCCAGGGTGGGGGGCCATTGTCTTATAATCCGATATAGCGAGGAATAGGATTGCTCTGCACATGTTTCTTCCTCCCGGTGAAGCTCTTCACCGGCAGATGAAAAGAAGCGCCAGGTGATTCCATGTGTACTGGAGGAGGCATGTGGTTTCAATACTATACATAGGGCCACCCAGTACGAAGAGACCAACCAGTAGGGGTCAGTAGTGACAAGACTACAGGGAATTGGCATAACAACTAAATTGGGTGAAAAGGGAAAAATTGGCTAGATTAATGAATACATTATTTGTCCATTTGTAGGTATTTGGTTTGATTCGTACATTTGGTTATATTTGTTAAATTAACACTGAGTAACACTGTGTAAGGGGTCCATAAGGGTAAATGTTTTCAGCGTGGGTCTAAGAGTGATGGACAGTGAAAAAGAGCAGTGCAGGTCCATGGAGCTGGGATCTGATGAGTGGTGAAGTAAGATTGTACATCTGTACTGAATGGATGAAGTCACTGTTGGCTGCCTGCCTCTGGCTTTGACTTTTTGGATTTATACATTTACATACATTTTATTTTCTTAATCAGATGGCATCCTGTATTCTTCAATACATCTACAAGCTTGTGAGCTTGTTAATCAGCTATTTTCTCCATTTATCGTATGACAAAGTATATAGGGCTAAAGCAGCTATCACTTCAGAACTGAATCTTGTGTAGTTGGCAGTAAGACGTTCATTTAGGCTTTTGACTCCATAGTCCTGACTTGATTTCAGCAAGAATTCCATGGATGCTTATTTAAAGGTGCACTGAGTGTTTTCTTTTGTTCAAAAAGTGTTAAATAGCTCTATATTCTGATAGTAATCATTGATATAGGGTGTTTGTTCAGTAACAGGGGTCTCCCTGTCTCTCCAACTCTTTAGTAAACAGAACATGAATTTTCAGGTCGGGATAATAATTGGAAGTGATAACACAGAAATAAGCAATAAAATACATTTCTCTCATGATTGGATGAAATCAGCAACCCACCTGGAAATCTATTTTCTGTTTATTAAAGAGATGGAGTGAGACAGGGAGGCCCCCAGCAGTGATGAGGGGGAAATAAGTGTAGATGGTTCTCTTAAGATAATCTTGCTTTTACAGAATATACAGATTTATATCTTTGCGTGTCAGTAAAGCTTGTGTCAAATCAGGATGTTGAGTAAACGGTCATACCCGGTCAGCACAAGAAGTGGAGTCTGAATTCTACAACAATCAGAGTATCAGAAGACAAATATTGAGTGACATCCTCACGTCAATGTTTGTCACAAGACTGCTCCATACAGTCTAGTACACATGGTATCAAGGACAGTAAGGCACTCATATGACAACAAAAAAAGTTATTCCACAGTTGGCAACCTAACGTTGGAAATATTGGATGAATGCACTCGCCTCAGAATCAGTGGGCCATTAATGTAATTGCACAGGCCTGCTTTACCGCAACATAGTGCACTGTTTCTCCGCAGTTGCAAAGTGGCGGTCGGGCAGCAGTGGCACGCGTACAGTATGCACTTGCCTAGTCTGTAAGAAAAGTACATCGGAAGCTCTGAAAAGGAGTTGAAAATAAAGCCCCCACCCACTTCTGTTTCGCCTGTGCAGTCACGTAAATAAGTCCTGCTTCAAACTAAGCCTTAGCTAGCTAATTAAGCAGACATACAAATTCTAAAATACTGTATATGTTATGTTATACTGTAATATATTTTTAGATTTAATTTCTGTGAACACTGCGTCTGTGAACATATATATATATATATGTATATATATATATATATATATATATATATATATATATATATATATATATATATATATATATTCTTATAATAATAATCATATATATATATATATATATATATATATATATACTGTATATATATATATATATATATAATGAATCCTCATATATTGTACTAATAATCATAATGAAATAATAATAATCCTAAAAACCAACATGAAAATAAATTGTGATAAGATCGTGCATCATGATTCTGCCATATTGCCCACCCCTATGAATAGTTATATCAGAATGCCCATATATGGGCAATTGGGCATATATAGTGATGACATCAGGGTTCTCCATATGTAGGCATAAAAGGGACAAGGACTGACAGACACAAAGATCTCCATATATGGCAGTCAGATCAGTCAGATTGCCAGTGTGATGTAGGTGCGAACTGTAGACGTGAGGGCCGAACTTCTAGTTCACATAATTGGTTACATCATGTAATGCCTGTATGCCATTACAAAAACCTGGCCTGTCTTCTTTTTTTTCTTTCTTAGATTTCATTCATCAATATACTGTTTTAGTGATTGGTGGTCTTTTATCTAACAGTTCATAATAGTTGGGCACATCCATAAACTATTTAAATCTGGTGCTGGACCAAAGCAAATCATAAAAGATAAAAAGAATGTTTGCACGCTGTAGCTCCCTTAAGTGTATTTTATTGGCGTCATAGGGTGACGTTGTTTTGAGCCCATGGGTTTGAAACTTCACTGTTGGATCTACCAATAAAATGCACTTAGGGGAGCTACAGTGTGTGGACATTCTTTTTATGATGTGGCTCTGCAGGAGTCTAGCCGTCCATTCGTTTTTTAAGTCTGACGTCTTCTTGTAGTCCGACGTCACTGCCGGGTCCAAGAGGCACCAAGCGCCGTCCACTCTTCATTGTAAACAAACATGTCGGAACCTGTAAATCTTTTACAATAACCTCCTTTTTCAAAAAGGAACCATTGAGGGTTAAAAAGGGTCATCATAGACAGTAAAAGTAGGTGAATATATATATATATATATATATATATATATATATATATATATATATACGTATATATATATATATATATATATACATATATATATATACGTATATATATATATATATATATATATATATATATATATATATATATACATATATACATATATATATATATATATATATATATATATATATATATATATATATATATATATATATATACATATATATATATATTTGTTTTTTAAATGTATTTATATATATATATATATTTATATATATATAACGATTTCCTCTTCTCTTTGTCGTTGCCAGGAAAGCGGTAGAATGACACTGGTCGTTATTTTCGTCTCAGATGTGTCAAAACCCAGAGGGACACAGGACTGCGCATATTGGCAAAACACGCACTTGGACCCGGAAGTTGTTCTGAGGGGGCGCATACGTCACGGCTTAACAACAGAATAAGTGGGTTGGTGTTGTAGAGGTTGCGCTGTTCAGTGGTGCTATATCGTTTATGTCACTACAGGTGTTGATGAGCTTAGGTTAACAAAAAGGGCAGGTTCAGGTTGGGTGAAGAATGCTTCCTCGCTACACAGTCATGGGCTTTAATAGCGCGCTGTATACTGATACAGAGTAGGCCGATCACTACTGGCAACGCAGGCTCAATAGCGCACTTTCTACCGGGCACGTCAATCAATGCACAAGCTGAGGTTATTAATGGTTATTAGTTAATGATAAGGTTATTCCATTTCTATCGTAGAATACCGTTTGTCTAACTCTGAACTGTATACTCCTCTGCCCAAACTCTGAAATCTCCAGAAGTCATTTATATTCCATCATTACATCACATGACTTCATGCCGACGTAGTGTCGGTTTCGTGCCAGACGTTGTTTCCTCTGTAGACGGTCTGTGTGTGTGTGCGTGTGTCTGTGCGTGTGTGTGTGTGTGTGTGTGTGTGTGTGTGTGTGTGTGTGTGTGTGTGTGTGTGTGTGTGTGTGTGTGTGTGTGTGTGTGTGTGTGTGTGTGTGTGTGTGTGTGTGTGTGTGTGTGTGCGCACGTGTGTGTCTGTCTGTGTATCCGGAGCTAATCTTGCAAACCGCTGGACCGATCAGTGCCAAAGTTATTGTGCACACTGCCAGTAGGCCACAGACGTACCTCCAGTTTTCACATATGTTTTATACTTTTCTAAATATTTAACTTCTGATCGTGCTCAAACCTTTCTTGAATCTGGTTCCGAGATCCAAATGATCTCACGCAGGACACACAGTACTACTTGTGGATGAAATCAATTACATGACGTTTTGATTTAACAATGATTTCATTAGCTTACAGGGAAAACAGTGGTCTGCTTTTCGGAAATACAAGCTCACAGAATGCCTTGACTGACCATCCAGGATTGAGTATTCAATAAAAAAGCGGTGTAATGCTTAGAAGTGTTTTTTTTTGTGTTTTTTTTTAAGCATTGTGGTGATAAACTGTACCACATGCTCTCGTTGAGAACATACACAGAACATACACAGTGAAATCCTGTGTTATTCTATCCATTTGTAACTCCAAAAGAGTACAAATGTACATTTGTTCACTCTCTGAGTTAAAGAAACACTCTGGATTTTACAGTGTACCGTACAGTGGTTTCAGTTGATGCCACCACACCTGCAGTTGATGCCACACGCTGTGCGTTTTCCTTTAGGCCACTGGTACAGCACATCCCCCTCTGTCTCTTTCATTTTTCTCTGCCCATAACTCTATCAACTGTTTTCTTTTCTCCCTTTGTCCCCGTTCTTCACTCTCAATGTCCCAATGAAAATGTGCTGCATTCCTTTTTGCTAAAACTTGAACCCCCTCCAGCACGTTGAAAGCATATAACTCATCGTAGGGCTCGTCCTCTGACGGCAGCAGCCTCCC